>NW_026555329.1:22870000-23130000 GCF_021234165.1 Pteronotus mesoamericanus
AAGTCTCGTTCTCACTTGGTGGTTCTGCCCTGCTCCCCTGGCTCAGGCTTGAAACAATACTAAAGGCAGGTACAGCCCCAAACTGGATCAGGCGGTTCAGGGGACAATCAGACCTAGAAGTAAGTTCCTTGAAACATGCTTTGTTCTTCCCTCAAAAGCTATGATAACTGAGATTTACATTATTCATAGACCCTGACCTGAGGCAGATCTCTTGTGCTCCTTCAATTGTTATCTATGACCTCTATTTGTTTTCTGTAAACATAGCCTTTTGACATTGATTGATGAGCTTTGCATCCATTCCCCTGTGCATATGGTTCTCAGTAAAAGCCTTTAGACACGGAGGCTCAAGGCCTTCTCCACTAGAGGGAAGAGCCATGCCCCCCTCTCCTGACAGAGAAGGGTTTGCGATGACTCATGTTGCTCCCCCCCATCCATGACAACCCCGAGATGGGCTCTGTGGGATTCAGAGCCCCGCTCCCTCCTCAGCTGGCTCTGGACAGGAACCCTCAGATCCAGGAGCACCCCGCATGGCGGTCCCTGCACCAAACATACAGATTTTTGCTTTATTCACTGGGTTGTAACCCATTACTATCTTTCATTCTGATGCTCAGGTTTCCCAGGTTTGGCCATCGAGGACCTCTTCAGGCTGGCTCCTATGTACCTTGGTAAGCCCCCATCATTCTTTGAGCATTTCCTTACTTTCTGTAAGGAACATCATTCTTTGAGCGTTTGCTTACTTTCTGTAAGGAAGAACAAGATAAATTGGGCTCATCCTGTTTTTTCCTAGCTCAGGATTAGAATCAGCCTTTTCTCCAAGGAGTTCTGTGTGGAGTGTATTTTTAACAACTGGTCTTGAATAGTGGTCGCAAGTAATCTGTGCTTCTCATTTCTGGTTGGTAAATCGGTCTCCTGTGAATTTGGTTAGCATGAAAGGCTTCTCTCACATTTAGTCACCCTCAGTGAGCCTGAGCAGCTGAGAGGCGGACTCTGCGTTGTGGTGTCTTAGCATCATCAGCCTGGGACGCCCAGCCTGAGGCAGCGTCAGATTTCCAGTGCAACATCCGGCTCTGCCACCTGAGGTGCCGGGGGTTCAGCGAGGAGTAGGTGAGAACTATCCCCAGGAGGCTGTAATCCAAAAAACTAAAAGCTCATCCCAGGTTTCAGAAATTTTAAGGTGACTTACCTGTCAGTACTACTCCTCCTGGTGACCTCAAGTTCTGTAGAACAAGGAAAGGTCCTCCGATTTAACCACTTGATAACCGCCAATCTCCAGAATCACAGACCATTAGGTCACTCCACTCAGGAGGCAAATCTGGCACTCTGATTCCCTTTAGTGCTTTTTCGTGGACTGTTGAAACAGTAAACTTACAGGACCACTCTTAAAAATGGGAAAAAAGGGTCTTGATGCTTCTGAAATAATAAATCCAGTTTCCAATTCCTTTCCAATTGCTCTTCTATACAGCTTTAAATGAGGTTGTGTCTTTTTTAATTAGCATACATTTAAAAATATTTTTCAAAATGTTGTACCTTAAAGCATGGAGGAAAATGAGGATAGAAACAAAAACTTGTAAAAATACATCTTTTAATAACATCAAGAAATACAGTGCAATTTTATCGAGGTTTTACATTGCAGCTTCCAACAAACATATTATCTATTACAGTGAATATTTACAAGTCAAATAAACTTAGGGTTCTTTCCTCCCATGACAGGACAAACCAAATCTGGTACATCATACCACATTTAAGGTTTCTTTTCAAGCTGGCTTCTATAAAAGGCCCTTAACGTTAATAGTTCGTGACAACAAAAAAAGATCCCCCATCACAATGACATCCTGATGAGTATTCAAAAGTTACAAAACAGAGTTGTGAATGCTTGCTTTCCTCTGATGGCTTTAAAGAATAGCTACTGATAGGAAATAAGAAACACTAAAGACAAAAAGGGAAACAGCTGTTTGTGCTGTCTAGTTAATCTATAATAAATACTGACTTAAGGCTACAGATTATGAGAAGAATCCAAAAGATTCTTGTAGGAAAAGGTCAACATTTATATTTATGATCCCATGGGCTGAAAACTCTCTGATGTATTAATAGTTAAGTCTACTTTTCTTCAACATTGTTTATACAAAGAACAGAGGGAGGGTGGAATTCTTGACACTTCTGGACAAAGTTAGTGAGACAGGGGACTGAAATGAATTAGCAAAGAGGGAAATAAATATTAATCTCAAAATTCTACCTGCCACTGTCTTGGAATGATCAAGATTTGGCTCAATCTGAGAAGAGTTAAAAGGAACAGAACTGAAGAACATCAGGAGCTGTAACTAAAAACCCATAGTTCATGCATGCTTTCTCTGGATGACATTTAGAAATTAGAGACCTGGATTTACTTGCTATATACATAAACTAGTACTGGAATTAGGGGGTGGGGGCGGAAAAGTACCACTTACGTCCACAAAGTACCATAATCATACTCAGATTTGCAAAGAGGCATAAGAATCTGTTTACCATGCAACTAGCCATTTGTGGAATGCTAAAACAGCCCAGTAATGGGTAATGGCTACTAGAACAAAATCCTTACACGCACAGTACTGAGGTGTAGCAAATGATACCAATTAAGTAAGCAGCTCAAATTCACAAGGGCTTTACCCAAAATCCCTGAATTTCTAAGCATTAATCTCAGTGTCAACATGACTTCATCTAAACGTTAGCCCAAAGAGATTTTAAATACTCCTCCCTCGTCAATACATCAACACAATTTCAGAGGTGAAAAATAAACATTTAATTTCTCTACCACTTTTTCCTATTCTTGTGAATCTTATATAATGTTATAACAGTGTCTAGGCTAAGGTAAGTCCTCTAAAGGACCCAATAAATTGGATTTCTAGGTTCCAGAACATTGCTGGCATTGTTCAATAAACTTGTCTACCAGAAAGCTATGTCTCTGGTTAAAATATATTCCTGGATCAGTAACTGAGGAGTTAAGACCAGCTGCCAATGAAGTCAAACTGTTCCCTCATTGTCAGGTAATAGCTTGGCCTTCTCCATTAAAATTTCTTAGTGAGTGGGACATGGTCTCATACTTTTCATGCATCCTCTACAGCACCTACTAAAGGGTTGGGCATAGATACGTGCTCAAGGAAACATTCAGTGATGGGGGCAGGAACTGAGTCAAGAGGGAATGTGGTCATGGTGAAGCCATACCTTATTTCACCCATCACTCAAAAGGCACTCAAGAGAGAGAACCTCTGATGTTTGTCACTGAAGAACAGGTGCTTGTCCCCTGCCACTGTCTAAAAGGAAACAAACCGCTTCAGTCTCTTTTTCTCTTAGTCACTAAGAGGTTATGCATGGGCTTAAGTACCACTTGGTGGATGGTATCTGTAAAAAAAAATGTTTCTCTGCCTCAGAGGAAGCACCAATCCATCTCATGGCACATATTAACTCCAAGAACACAATTTATAAAATTAACTCTTAAAATTGTTAAATGTCATCCCTACCAATGGATATTTATAATGTTAGGCTTATTTTCTCTACTATCATTTAAAATGTATTTTATTTTTAAACACTGGCATGAGGTAGAAGATAAGGGACTCAAAAGAAAGTAATCTTCAAAATATCAAACTCTATCCAATACAGTTAGCCCCAAGAGAGAACTAAGGAAAGTCACAGCCTTAAGCTGGTAGTCTAGTTTGACTACTGTAAAGGTATCAATTACCCTTACTTGAAAAGAAATTTATTATATCTGAAATTGCCCCCCCTTTTTTCTTTACTGGTTTAAGATATTATAGAAAAAGGACAATACACGTTCTGAAATATTCATAAAGATCATCTACAACAGCTTCTCTTAGACATCATTTTTTACACTATTATGTTGCTCTAAATCATCTCAATTGAGACACGGGTCCTTTCCATGTGAATTACTGATCAGGTATCAATATGGAGGTTAAAAGTCCTCCTAGCATAAGAAGATAAAAGGAATGATTCACATTTAAAATAATGTATCTTCCATAAACTAGCAGCACTTCATTCTACCAGGACATACAAATTTGGCTTCATAGACTGCTCAGAAACAAAGGAAAATGTGTAACTGTCTGAAACAGCTCCTTGAACAAGAGAAATGTGACGCTAAAAGTTTTAACAACTATTTCTCCATTAAGTGGTGTGTGAAACTACTGGAATGTCAATTTCAATGGCAGAGAGGCGGGAGCGTGCTGAATAGGGCTGTGAGTAAGTGTGCATACTAGGAGGATGGGAGTACAGTGGTTGCCAGAATGGAGAAGGCAAAGATTTGCACGCACAATACCAAATAAACAGTAGAAGGGAGGTCATAAACAGGCCCCCAGCACTAGCAATTGTGACATACACTGCGTAGTCAAACGTAAAAACTGGCTCAAACTTCCTGTTCAGATGAATGTTGTAAAAGAAGACCCAGATGGATGGGGAGAGGCTCACAGTACCTGCCAGGAAAAACAGCAACCCGGCCACCAGGTGGCAGCCTGCACTATTGACCAGACACTTGGCCAGTTTGATGTTGGGCACCGAGGACCTGAAAGCCGTGTTACACATTCCAATCAGGCAGAGCAGCAGGGCACCCATTGCGATCAGGATGCTGAGGGGTAGAGCAAACTGGAGAACACGCAGGTCCAGCTGGTCAACTGATGAGTACCAAGTAGTGTCGTACATCAAACAGTCACTGCTCCCGTCATATCGCGCGCACTTGACCCACAGGCCTGTGTAAACAGTCAGGTTCTTTTCATTTTTGTTGAATGTGATCAGTCGTAATTTTCTCCAATTGGGAAGCAGAGTCCCCGCAAAGAGGCCGGCTACCGAGGCGATTCCACACAGGAAGGAGAGGACGGTGGCTGCATGGACATCCCGACAGCCCATGGCAGGCAGGCTGGTGCAGCACTGGCAGACTAGGGGGGGACACACAAGAGGACAGATCAGGAGGGGGCTGTAAGAGAGCTGACTGGCAACATAACTAAGGATGCCACTAAGAAGAGGAAAGTCTGTCCTTATAGCCTCTATATGTACAATAGAAATGTTTATAAATACATGTGTGTGAGGCCTCAGAGTACAGGTACACACACATTTGCTCACTTACCACCGACTGGGTCATGTAGCAACTCAAGTCTTTAGCCACGAGTGTTTTTCTTCACAGTGAATCAGAGGGACAATGAAAATAATTTCAAATTCTTTTAACATCACATCCAAAATTCTTTTGGTTGTCGATAATCATTTAACATGCATATTTTAAGTACTTTCATGTGTCAGGCATTCAAATACATAGTGAGGGCATTCAACAACCATCAACTACAAACACCACAAATTCAGCCTCAAATGCTCATGCAAATGTAAAATGAGACTAGCACACAGCAGAAGTGAAGGCGGCTCTAAAGACAAAGGTGCAGGAAAAGGAGCACTCAGGGCAGCAGAGCGGTTGGGGGCAAATGCTGGGGCAGATGCTGGGGCAGACTGCTTGGGTTCTAATGCCCACCTCCTCACTCACTAGCCCAGCAAGCTGAGCTACAAACTTTTATGTGCCTCATTTTTCTCATCTATAAAATGTGAAATGTAACAGTGCCTACCTCACAGAATTATTGTAAGTATTTAATAAGTTAATATAATATCAAGTGCTTAAAACATGTCTGATGTATTGTAAGCACAAGGCAAATGTTAGTTAATTACTTCTCAGTGACCAGCTCAATGCTTGGCATACTGGAACAGTTCGGAAAAGATTTGTTGAATAAATGGTAAAGAAGAGAAAGCAAACATCTCATTCTTTTATACTAGGCACACTGAATAATTACAAAATGTAAATTAATTCCTCTCCAATGAGCTTGCCAAAAAAAAAGACAAGAAATAGGTCCCTGAAACCATTCTGCTCAGCTACTTCCTGGCTGCTTCAAGATGACTTGGGTGCTTCGCAAATTACTATATTACTGGTTATTGGTTATTATATGAGTATACTACTACTGGCTATTATACTATTACTGCTCATGTAAGATGAACGCTAAAATTTCTGAAGTAATGATAACCTATTTCTATTAATGTATTATAAGGAAAAGAAGTAGCCAGGCCTTTCTCTCATCCCAAATTAAAAGGCTGTGTTCTTTTTCTGTATATGACAAAATATAACCTGTACCTTATTCAGTTTTAATTCAAAGTTTGAAATTCATTCTCTAAGTACCATTTTTTTCTCCGCCTTCTATCAAGCCCCTACAAGGCAAAAGAACATACTACTATAATAAGGTAGCATATTTACTTCTTTTAGTAAGATAACGATGAAGCAGCAAGGTTGAGAATATTCTTACTTCTGGATATAGTACAGGCTTACAGAATCCATCATCTTTTGCAGGGTCAAATATTGGCTAGTGAAGATGATGGAGTATTATTCCCAAGAGTTCAGGGGTCAGAAAGAAAAACATGACCAAAATGCTATGAACCTGGGTTAGGACTTGACCAAATGTGTTCAAATGAGAAGATCAATGTTCTTTGGAAAATAATGTATTTGCACATTTAATCTAATCATATAAACCAGAAATAACCTTAGTAGCAGAAAATATAGGTATTTGTACACACGAACTATATACACACATATAAAAGTATACAACATAAAATCAGAGTTGAAGCATAAGTGACCATATTTAAAGTCCTCAATTTAAGCACGATTAGTTCTAAGTTCCTTCATTAATATTAGTTTATTAGTTGTTTATTATGCTGCCTTCTGTCAATGTTACCAGAAGTAGCAAGTTTTAGAAAATCTTACGGATAAAAACAAGGAATTATAGCTATTATTATTATTATTATTATTTTGTGCAAACTGGGGGAAAAAATTGTCTCACTTCAATTTAGCAACCAATCACCTTGGTCCAGCAGTGGAAACTCGAGAGCAGGTTTGAGAATATTTATACTAGAAAATGTGACTAATGAAACTGAGGGTCCTTATGACTTTGATTAAATTTAGATTTAAATTCTACCGCTAGAGGTCATATCTCTATCTCCCCCCAACCATATATATACACATACATATATCCATACCCCTCAGAGACCTAGCCTTTTCCCCAGCAACCCCCAAGGAAGCAGAAAACAGTACCGTGGACCTGACCAATGATCACAGCACCCATACCTCCAGCAGACTAAAGATAACATCTTGAGCTAAGTTATGTTTCAGCTCCTGAACCCTAAGGTGGAATGACCCTATGGCTACTTTCCCATGAACCAGATAAAGGGACATCAGGACAAACCTCAGAACTGTCCTCAAGACTTCAAGAAATTATTTATTACCCTTCCCTCACTTCTAACCAATCAGCTCCCTGCATGACCCCAAACCTCCTAACCCACTGGTGTCTTGTGATTTTGCCCTTCTAATCTGTAACCTACATGCCACTGGGGAGTTTGAGCTTCTGAGCATCAGCTTCCCGTTTTCCTGGGTGGCGCCATTCATAATAAAATCCACAAATATTTCTCCACTGCAATTCCTGGTGTCTAGTGTTTGGGTCTGCTAGCACCGGGTGGACAAACTCTTTTCTGTTCAATAACACTAACAGTGTCAAGCTCCAGAATTTGGCTTCCTGTTGGCTTTTGCTCATGCACCTGTCTCCCCCATACACTGTAAGCAACTTGTAGTCATTCAAGGAATATTTGACCAGATCGGGCGCATTCAGGGTAGTATGGCCGTAGACATCGAAGAATATTTGAATAAATGAGTACTAGGCTCTGTTCCAAGAACACGGTACTCACTAAGTCTATCAATAATGTAGAAATGAACAAGGGAGTACCATTGCTGAGCAATCATTCATTCAACAGGGGTCTCCCAAGTATTCAGCACTGCGTTAGGTCCTAGAGGAACACTGAGGCCACCAAGATCTGGACCCTGCCCCGATATGTTAACAGTCAGACTGAGGGAAAGAATATGCCATTTTATAAGAACTCAGAATACTGCTAGTGATTCAGTTGGATGATTACTACATATCAAGCAATTATCGTTCGGTACTAAGCAAGTGAATCAATAATGTACTCGTTTATAAAAATGTATCATCCAAGATTAAAGAAAGACAATGATGATTTGATTAAAGTTGTGAAGGTGTAAAAAAAAAAAAGATGCTTCTGTTTCTTGCAAAACTTCAGAACTCCTTTAGGTGACCTATTCAGAGTCCAAAGCCAATCACCACTGTTTCTTGCTTTCAGAGGTGGGGTTCAGATACAGGGAGTAGCAATGTAATTGAGATTTCTCCAACCAATCTGCCCTGTACCACTGGTTCCAACAATGCAAATGGAATGAGAAAAAAGATCAGGATTAACAACTTTACTATTAATAAATAAATTCCTGTACTTCTTAGCCTATAGACTATCAAAAGATGCTAATGAACACAGGTGGGTTAACATTTATTTCAGTATAAAGTGTGTTCAAATTTATCCTGCATCAGATCAATACAAGTGATATACCAGTCCCCTGAAACTGCTTTTGCTGAAGCATTCTTAGCTAAGATCACAGAGATGGCCTAAAAGGCCTATTACAAAGCCAAAAAGAATGCAGCACTCTTTAGAAAGGAAATACTGTTGACTTCAATTCTTTAGCTGAATTTCAATCTCAGTGCTGGAATTAATGTTCTTGCTCTTGGTACCTTTCTTTGGCTGCTTTATTTTTTATGTTATTCTTAGCTCCATATACGCATGATTTGATAAGTCCTATATCCCACTAGAGGGATTAGTAACACTTTATAGGGATAGCTGGGGGAAGGAATATGTTAAGTGATTTAAAACTGAAAGATATTGCCCACTCTCGTTAAGGTCTGTTTGTACTGAGTGTAAAAAGACCTCTACTCTTGCGCTACACACCAACTTATTTTGAATCATGAAAAATTTTTTTCAAATGCAAATCTGATCATTCCAGTACATTTCTTACTATTCAGTGACTTCTTATTTCCCTCAGAATAAAGTTTTTAAAGTTTCAAATCCCACCATTTGGTTCCCACCGAATTCCCAATCTCCTTACATGTTGCTCTCCCACCTTACTCATGGTGGTCTATATAGTTAAGCTGCTTTTCTTTTCACTTCTCAAATTTTCCAATTCTCTAAATAAAGATGTTACTTACTTTTAGAGAAAGGAAAAGGGAAGGAGAGAAACATCGATAGGTTGCCTCTCTCACACCCTCAACTGGGGACCTGGCTTGCAACCCAGGCACGTGCCCTGACCGGGAATTGAACCTACAACCCAGATCACAGGCTGGCGTTCAATCCACAGAGCCACATCAGCTAGGGCTAATTTTCCACTTTTTAATTTTGAGAAGGTCTTTTCCTCATGCTATTCTTCTTCCTAAAACTTTCTTAATCCCATCCTATTCTTTGCTTAGCTAACACATATTCATCTTTTTGGTTTCCAGTTTCCTGGCCCTAACCCTGCTGTTCCCTCCCTTCTCTTTAATCTTCCCCATGCCCCTAGTTAAATGCTCTGGTAGCACTTTGTACTTTTTCTTTGGTAGCAGCAATTGTGCTTATTAATTCTTTGTTCATTATTTATCTTTCCCACCAGACTGTAAATTCCAGGAGGACAAAGAGCCTTCTGTTTTATTCACTGTGTCCAACACTGGCGCATAAAAGGCACTCAATTATTGATAAATGAACAAACAAACAAATGAAAGGTCCATATGATATAGTCACAAGGCAGAGAGAAAGTAATAAATTTGCTCTATTACCAACAGTCTGATTCATTCATACTGTTTTCTGAAGCCACCAAGCTTCTTATAAACTGTGCCCCTGCTTGCCACTCTTTATTGGCAAAGTCTTTCCTATTTTTTTTTAAAACAAAAGTTCATTTTCTTTCCCTAGAAACTTCCCAGGAAAAATGAAGCCATTCCCAGGTATTTATAAACAAACTGTGTTTCTAGAAATGTCTAAGTTTGGCAATGCTGATTAAGTTCCACAGTGGTTAGGGAGTCAATCAATTATGACTGTGTTGTTTATGTTTTCAACTTAGTAAGTATGTTATGCTTTGTATATATCCCCCTCTTCATTATGAGTGGGTAATATATCAAATTAATGTTTGCTTATCAAAACTAAATAACTTATTATACTTGTATTTATATTTTCTTTTTAAAATAGCAATGGAGGAAAAAAATAAACATCTTTTTGCCTATGAAAAACCTTATTAAAAAACAAACATCTTTTTGCCTTTGGAAAACATGTAAAGCTAAGAACACACTTTAACAGATCTCATGAACACTAGCTGGGAGACAGCTTGAACTGGGATATATATATACCTATTATTTCCATCTGAGAGCAGCCTGGCATTGTAGCCCAGGGGGCCAAAGACCAAACTGGACAAGACATCTATGTCCTCTGAATCTCAAATACTCATCTGTAAAACGTCCCCAAGGTATAATTGTAAGCCATGAATAGTAAAGCCCTTCGTAAAACAGAATATGGTTAGAAATTTAAGTTTGTAATGATTATTAGTACCATTTCTTACTTTTTTTAGCCAGAAACACGCTTTTCTTCTGAACTATCAGAAACGACCACAGGTGATTATAGCCATTTAACAAAGAAAAAGAGCATTCTGTTCGGACTAGTTACTGACCAAAGCAAATAAGGACTGTTTCAAAACATCCACTTCATATCAGTTATTTGACTATCTATCTGTTCCACAGTGGTGTCAGAGACATAAATGGATAAAATTTGATACACAATAAAAAATTATCAAAGATATCATTTTAAATAAAAATATTTCAAAAGGATATCTGTTCTGTGGTTCTGAATCGAGTTCAAAAAAGAACAGAGCAGAAGAGTGGCTAAGAGCTTTAGAAATTCACAGATCTATTACTACATATACTCTCAGGGACAATTCTGAGGAACAGCTATATGAGAACACCTGTAACAGCGGTTACGTTAATTCTTGATAACAGTTATAGTCCCTTTCACCTGCAATTTGGGTTTTCTTAAAAACTTGTAAGTCAATCACTGCACTCACAAGGGAGGTCTGTCCTATAACTCAATTTGCTGAACAAGAGAAAAATATGTCATCTGATATATGGTAGTAAAAAGAAGAGAAATATAATTGAAGGATGTACTTACTCTTTGAGGTACTTGATATTTATACAACAACTTTGATCAACTTAGAATAGCTGAACATCTGAACAAGGAATAGAAATGATCTGGGCCTAAGAAAACAGGAAAAATGCCCCAAATTAGTACAATACTTCTTTAAAGCTTTATTTGGATTCACATGGGATAAAAATAATTAGCAATCATATAAAACCAATGAAATGCTATATCAAAAAAAGGTAGCTAGGAAATTTATTTTTTAAGGCAGTTTATCCCTGTGGCCAAGAGTATTCAATTAAAAAATATATATAAATATATACACACACACACACACAATACACACAAACATTGTCATGCTTTATAGAAGAGAAGGCCCAGAAGACAATACCCCAAAATATGGTATGCTGGCATATTGTACATTTCAAGCTGAAGGGATTTGAGAAACAGCATAAGGAAGAAGGGCTTTCTGACCTTACCCAGAAGCAGATCATTAAACCCTCATGTGTGGGCTACCCTTCCTGCACCAGAACGTTGGGAGGAATCTGAATGAACAGACCTTCCTGTTTCCCCCAGTTTACTACACGTTGCTCCTACGTTTGATAGTATCACATTTTCCCAAGACTTTCCACTTTTCATCAAAACCAGCATAAAAATGCTCAAGTTTAATCACTTTTTTGGTCTTCACTTCTGTATGAAGGCTCCCATGTCAAATAGCACACATTAAATAATGCTGTATGCTTTTTAAAAAAAATAAATAAATTAAAAGGCAGTTTATTATTAAATTCACATTATATGTAACATAAAGAAGAAAAATTAACTCTATGAGAAGTAGAGAAAAAAGGATTAAAATATCACTTCATTGTCTTGGCAATAAATTATCAACATTTGATGAATTTTCAAATCATTTTTATAACTATAGTGAAAGAATAAAGGGGGCTGAGGAAACACTCTGCATTTAGTTGTCTGGAAAGTAAAAAAAAAATTTTCTTTTATACCTTTTAGTGAATACCGCAAAACTAGGCAAAGCTGATCTTCGTTTTGCATGCTAAAATTTGCAACTAGAATTTTTTTTGAGCTTACAATTCCACCAATGGCTCAACCTGCTTTTTAAATGTTTTCATACATCTTTTTTAAGCATCAGCAACTTCCTCTTCAAATACTATTTATCTCAATAGGTAGGATGAGGATGAAAACTTGTAAACGCCGGGACATTTCCTGGATCAAGGTGTTCATCACTAACCCTATTATGATCATTACACAGAATGTTGTCCGACGCAGTCTGCACCTAAGAGACTGCAATCAAATTACATTAATGTTCTAAATGTATGTTTCTTGAGTTGGTATCAAGCATAAGCGCTCATTCTAAAATTAGGTGAAATCACTTTACAATTAAAAACACACCCTAGGATCCCCGAGCAATTATTTTAAGTGCGGTCACCAAGGAAAGCAAACCAAGCTTCCAGAGCCAGCCGCACGCCCCTACCCCTCTCTCCCTCCCTCCGAGCTGAGTCCTTAGCAGCACCGGAGCTGGCAGAAAGACGAGGGGGGGGGGGTCTCTCCCTCAGTTAGAGCCAATGGAGAGACCGCCACTGTGACTGCCGAACGCTCTCAGAACAAGCCCTTGCCTGCAACAGTGAGTGGGTTTGAACAGCGGGCAGGTCATCATTACACAACCACCAGCAGCTGATGATTCTGAAATAGCAACTTGCAGTTGCTCCGAGCACACCCAGCCAGCCATGCCGCAAGCCCAGGGCTGCTCCCGCAAGACACTCCGACATTTCCATACATTTTGTGTACAAAATAAATTTTTAAAGCTTTATCAAATACCTCTCCTCGCTTAATTTTCATGCTCACCGATGTGGTCAGCATTCTTCGATGTCCCTGATTCCCTTCGAGTTACCTGTTTTACACAATATCCTCAACTATTTCTGCAAAAGACCCAGGAATCGGAACATTCTCCACCACACCTACCTGCTTCTCACATCCAAGGCATTTTACTTGCCCACAGCGAGGAGCCTCTCAAAGAATCTCCCTCTCAGTTTCCCAGGAAGTGCGTTCTTCGCGAATGGTCCCGGAGGCTTCTGGGAGCCGACTCAGGTTCTCCCGAAGTCTAAGCGGAAATCCCTGGGTAACTAGGAGACTACAATTCCCAGAAATCACTGGGCCGCCGGTCCCGGCAACATCCTGCGGTCACCTGCCCCGCCTTTCTTCCAATTCCTCTTCTTCCTCTTGCACCTTCAGTTCCGTCCAAGTCTGAGTTACAGGTCTTTAAAAAAAAAAAAAAAATTCCAACAGAAAAAGACTAAAAATAGTTTTGAATTGGATATTCCCAACTAAATGTGATTTGTCTATAAAGTTGGTTAGCAAAAAATCCTTAAATATGTTTTCCTCTTCAAATGATTTTACCAAGGCACGAAGTGGTAAAGAGGTCAAACTCTATAATTTATTTTGAAAATGTTCAGAGGTACAGAGAATTTGAACAGTACAACAAACAGCCATAGACTTACCTTCTATGTTCAACAATTATCAACATTTGCCACATTTATCTCACCTCCATTTATTGTAATTACTAGAGAGTAGTAGGCATCATGACATTTCAGCATCCTTTAAATTTTTAAAAACACATATTTAACTGCCTAAGTTTATATGGGGCTCTGCTATTGTACATATTAGTTGGGTGGCCATAGGCAATTTCCTTTTCTCTGAGTTTATCTGTAAAATGAGAATAAGATTACCGGCATCATAGGGTTGTCTTGAAAATTAAGAGACTTGCCCTGGCCCCACAGGTTATTCTGCTGGAGCACCGTCCTGTACACCGAAGAAAAGTTTGTGGTTGGACTCCTGGTCAGGGCACATACTTAAGTTGCAGGTTTGATCCCCATCAGGGCATGTGCATGAGGCAACCCATCAATCTCTCTCTCTCTCTCTCTCTCTCTCTCTCTCTCTCTCTCTCTCTCAATAAAAGGAATGAAAAAATGTCTTTGGGTGAGGATAAAATTAAATAAAAGGCTGAAGTGTCACGATGCCTACTACTTTCAAAGAATCACACACGCACAGAAATGGAGATAAAGTAATGTGGCAAATGTTATGAGACTCTTTAAGGCATGAGGCAAAACAAATTCACTGCAATATACCATCATCAAACTTCTACAAAGATTCCCATTTCATTACTACATAAGTTTCTTATTGTTGCTGCAAAAAATTACCACAAATTCAGTGGCTTAAAATACCATAAATTTATTACCTTACACTTCTGGGATAGGTCTCACCAGGCTAAAATCAAGGTGTCCACAGGGCTGCATTTTTTCCAGAGGCTCCAGGGGAGAATCAATTTCCTTACCTTTTCCAGTTTCCTGAGGATTCCTGTATTCCTTGGCTTGTGGCCCCTTCCATCTTCAATCCCTGCTATAGCTGTTTGAGTCTTTCAACATGTAAGTCCCATCACTCTGATGTTCTTCTGCCTCCCTCTTTAATCTTTTAAGAATCTTTCTGATTACATTTGACCCATCCAAACCACCCAGAATTATTTCTTTATTTTTATAGTCATCTGACTAGCAACCTTAATCCCTCCTACCCATGTGCAAAACATAGTCACAAATTCTAGAGATGAGGATGAGGAAGTCTTAGGGGACCATTATTCTGCCTTCCACAGTTTGCAACCTCTTTCTAATTGAATCCACAGGCCTCTTTTTGGTCCTAATTCTATTCCACCCACCCTGCCCTCCACCCCCGTTACTGTCCACATTGCACAATTCTAAATGCCTCTTTTTTTACCCTAAACTCTTCTTTCTTGGAGGTGAAAACATCAATATTTTCACTTCTCTTTGAGTGTTTCTGATTATTTCCCTATCTGTTGCGTTCACTTCTTTCTCTCCATTCCCCAGTTATCAAAAGTCTCTTTCCTGGGCCCCATCAATAAAAAACTTCCTCAGAGGGCAATCTGTTTTCTGTCTTCCCAAATTCACATCTCTGGCCAAGACTTTCCATAACTTTAATACTTACCAGCTCATATGGTGCACTCCTATTACTTCAACTTCAGCATTTTCCAAATATAAATTAATCATAGTACACTTATGTCTTCCATTATCTCCTATTTTGTCAATGGCTTCTTATGTTCTTCTTCATTTATTGTCTTCTTTCTTATCTTCTTTGATATTTTCTTCATACATTTTCACTCAAATTAGGAATCACATTCTCTACTTCATTTGAAATATGCACTTGCCACTTATTCACTGCTTTACTTGTTCGCTGTCTGTATGTCTGATACTGTGAAAGGCCAAAACTCAAAATGCCAGAGCTTGGATTAAGGAAAAATGTATTGATCAAGAAAGTGCCTCTCTCTCTCCCCGGCAACGGCCTGCCTGCTGCTCCGACCCCTGCTGCTCCGACCCCCTGCTGCTGCTTCGATTATGCGAAGTCCTTTGACCAGGGCCCTGGCTCCTCATTTCAGCTGGGTTTATGCCAAAAATGTAAAATTTGGTGCAGATGCCCAAGCGTTAATGCCTCAAGGTGTAGACCCTTTAGCCAATGCTGTGGCCGTTACTATGGGGCCAAAGGGAAGAACAGCGATTACCAAACAGAGCTGGGGAAGTCCCAAAATAGCAAAAGGTGGTGTGACCATTGCAAAGTCCATTGACTTAAAAGATAAATACAAAAATATTGGTGCTAAACTTGCATGGACTTACTTAAGATGTCGCCAATAATACAAAGGAATAAGCCAGTGATGGCACCACCATTGCTACTGTACTGGCACGCGCTATTGCCAAGGAGGGCTTTCAAGGTGCTAATCCAGTGGAAATCAGGAGAGGTGTGACGGTAGCTGTTGATGCTATAACTTCTGAACTTAAGAAGCAGTTCAAACCTGAAGAAATTGCTCAGGTTGCTACAATTTCTGCTAATGGAGACAAGGAAATTGGCAACATAATTTCTGACACAATGAAAAAGTTTGAAAGAAAAGGCATCATCACAGCAAAGGAAAGAAAAACACTGAATGATGAATTAGCAATTATTGAAGGCATGAAGTTTGACTGAGGTTATATTTCTCCATACTTTATTAATATAGCACAAGGTCAGAAATGTGAATTCCAAGATGCCGATGTTCTATTGAGTGAAAAGAAAATTTCTTGTGTTCAGTCCATTGTACCTGCTTTTGAAATTGCCAGTTGTCACCATAAGCCCTTGGTCCTAATTGCTGAAGATGTTGATGGAGAAGCTCTCAGTACACTTGTTCTGAATGGGCTAAAAGTTGCTCTTCAGGTTGTAGCAGTTGAAGCTCCAGGTTCTGGTGACAATAGAAAGAACCACCTTAAAGACATGGCTACTGCTACTGGTGGTGTAGTGTTGGAGAAGAAGGATTGACTCTAAGTCTTGAAGATGTTCAGGCTCATGACTTAGGAGAGGGCATTGCTGGAGAGGGCATTGTGACAAAAGATGGGGCCGTGCTCTTGAAAGGAAAAGGTAACAAGGCTCAAATTGAAAAATGTATTCAAGAAATCATTGAGCAGTTAGATACCACAACTAGTCAATATGAAAAGGAAAAACTCCCAGATGGAGTAGCTGTGCTGGAGGATGATGGGACAAGAGATGTCAAAGTGAATGAAAAGAAGGACAGAGCAACAGATGCCCTCGATGCTACACAAGCTGCTGTTGAGAGGGCACTGCTCTGGGAGGGGGCTGTGTCCTGCTTCGGTGCCTTCCAGCCTTGGACTCACTAACTCCAGCTAAGGAAGATCAGAAAATGGGTATAAAAATTATTTTAAAAGCACTCAAAATTCCTGCAAAGACCATTGCTACGAATATAGGTGTTGAGAACTATTGATAGTTGAGAAAATTATGCAAAGTTCTTCAGAAGTTGATTATGACACTATTCTTGGAGATTGTGTGAATATGGTGGAAAAAGGAATCATTGATCCAACTAAGGCTGTAAGAGCTGCTGGAGTGGTCTCTCTGTTACCAACAGCAGCAGCTGTAGTCACAGAAATTCCTAAAGAAGAGAAAAGTCCTGGAATGGGAGGGGGTGTGGGAGGTGGCGTGTTCTAACCCTGGAACAGTGCTTTCCCATATTAGTGAGGACTGTGAGAGGAAGCTCAAGGCAGTGCTCCTCACCTATAACTTCAGAGAAGTCAGCTGAAGGAGAGGACGGAAGAAAAGGCTGGCTGATGTTTAAGGAAATCACGATAACCATCAGTTACTTGTTTCCGTTGACAACATACAGTGGTTTACCACTGTCATTGTCCATGGTTACAGATAACTTATTTTGTATTTTTGAGTAAAAATACATTGGTACATTCCTGATAATTAAGTGCAATAGCCATGTACCAATGTACTCCTTTCAACTTAAATCACTGAGGTATTTTTTACTACTATTCTGTGAAAATCAGGATTTTAGTGCTTGCCATCACCTGATGAGAAGTTAAGCAGCCTTTCTGTAGGGAGTAAGAATAATTGTGTACAAAGTAGAGAAATATCCAATTATGTGATCTTTGTGTAATAAAAATTTGTTTACAGTTAAAAAAAAAAAGAAGAAGAAGAAGATACCAGCTGAAAAGATGGGAGTGCCAGCAGTTTCTCAAATTCATCTTTTAAAAAGTAGAGTTTAGGCTTCTGTTAAACCAATTGAAGAGAAAATAGGAGGGGTTGTTTTTGTAAAAACTCAAGCCCCAAGCAGAATTCCTCTAATGATTAGCATGACTAAAGCAGGAGCTATTGGCCTGACGGTCTTGGGAACTAGGCAGGCTGGAGTAAAATGGAGTAAGATGGATTAAGAGACCCAGCATTTCACCATTACAAATACAAAAAATTGATCTCTTCACATTAAAACACATGCAACAATTTCCTTACATATATATTTATGTGAGTCCAAAAATAATAATGTTGTACTTGGGACCTTGCTTTCCCCAGGCCACAATATCTTGAGCTCTCTCTTTCCAACCTGGGCCTCGCATAATGGCCCCCTGCCGAGAAGGGTGGTGAGAAGGGCCATCAAGGAGGCAGTGACCAGAGGGTACACCACTGACATCCACAAGTAGATCCATGGAGTGGGCTTCAAGAAACGCTCCCCTCAGGCACTCACAGAGATCCGGAAACTTGCCGTGAAGGAGGTGGGAACTCCAGATGTGCTCATTTACACCAGGCTCAACACAAAGCCGTCTTGGCCAAAAGAATAAGGAATGTTCCGAACCATATCTTGGTACGGTTGTCCAGAAAACATAATGAGGATGAAGATTCACCAAACAAGCTCTATACATTGGTCACCTGTGTACCTGTCACTACTTTCAAAAATCTATAAACAGTTAATGTGGATGAAAACTGTTTATTGTTGAATAAAGTTATAAAACTGCAAAAAAAAAATAGGTAATATTTATTATGTACGTAGATAACTTTGCATATTACGTACCAAGCATTTTTTCATGGATTACCTAATATAATCGCAATAACCCCATATTAATTACAAAGAAATTGAGATCCAGAGTGGTAAAATAATTTGCCTGTGGTCAAGAAGTAGTAAGTGGCAGATCTTCCTAAAAGGCTGTGCCACCATTTAGAACTGCGCAGACCCGAAGGTCTCCTTTATTTTGGACGTCTGCACGCGATACACTACTTATCCTAAATGCTCGTAGATGCTACTCCTGAACTTGGAATGGCCAGTGTCAATGTAAGAGATGTCCAAACCTACAGAGAATTTTTATGAGTTTATTTAAGCCAAACTGATGACAATTACCAGGAAGCAAAATCTCAATGGATTGAGAAAACACTCTGGAAATTGGCAGTTTTACCATTTATTTTATACATCAGAATCAAAGAAGAAGACATAGAGGGTTACAAAAAATCCACTGGTGATAGATTAGGGAGCTGGGAGAAAGAAAAGCAAGGAAATCTCTGAGATTGGATAAAAAGGAAAAGGAATAAACACATACTTCTTTTACATTGGTGGGTTCACAATTAAGTATTACAGCACATGTGTGGGAGAGCAAGATAACAACAATTCCGGTTCTGGTGGGGAATTGTGTCCTGAGGGGTCTGGAAAAAAGGGATTACTCTGTTTCTCCAAAGTTGCAGAAAGACAATAGACAGGCTCAGTTAAGGTGAAGAGTGACCTTTGTCAAGGAAGCTACAGGCCTAGGATGTGACGGCCCGCCACGACTCACTTTTATGTAGGAAGTTTTAATTTTAGACCATCCTATGGTTGCTTTAGGTCTCTGAGTTGATAAGGCCTGCCATGCAGGCTTCCCTTAAGCCTGTCAGGTTTAGGATGTGGCCTCTTTTTTGTCGACAGTCATATTTCACCATAGTATTTCCAAGTCTGTAACTGAAATTCAACAATACAGATTAATTAAAAAAGAAAACCTCCCCATAAACTAATTTTTAGAGAAGGCTGTTAAATAAAAAATACTACATAACACCATCCATTGACTGGGAAGTTGGGAAGTATAGTGGGCAATGTAGAGAGAGATAAGTAAGGAAGTGCTGTGGGTTAAATGTGTCTCTCAAAAATTCAGGTTGAAGTCCTAACTCCCTCAATAACATACCTTAGGATGTAACCACATTTGGAAAAAGGGTCTTTTCAGAGGTAGTCACGTTTTTAAAAAGGTCATTAAGGTGAGCCTTAACCCATAACTGGTTTCCTTATAAAAAGGGGAAATGTGGAGATGACACACACAGGGAAAACGTCGACATCTGAGGATAAAGGCAGAAACTGGGGTGATGCTTCTAAAAGCCAAGGAACTCCAAAGACTGCCGGCAAGCGGCTGGAAGCCAGGTGAGTGGTGTGGAGAAGATTCTCCCTCCAGCCCTGAGAAGCACTGAACACTGTTAGCACCTTAATCTCTGATTTCTAGCTTCCAGAACTTCGAGACAAGGAATTTCTGCGGATTAAGTCATTAGTTTATGTTACTTATGATAACCTCAACAAACTAATACAAGAAATAAATGTTAAGTGGAGTTAGTCAGACAAAGACAAATACTGCATGATGTCACTTACGTGTGGAATCTAAAATACAAAAAAAACAAGCTCATAGACACAGAGAACAGATTGGCGGTTGCCAGAGATGGGGAAATAAGTGAAAAGGTAAAAAATTACCAACTCAGTTATAAAATAAGTAAGTCCTGGGATGTACTGTACAGCATGGTGACTATGGTTAATAATGCTGTATTGCATATTTGAAAGTTTGCTGAGATGTTCAAAGTCCTCATCACAAGAAAAAAAATTTTTTGAAACTGAGCCAGGCGTTAACTAGACTTATTGTGGTGATGATTTCACCTGAAATGTACAAAGAGTGAATCACTTTGTACACTTGTAACTAATATAATGTTAAATGCAATTATACCTCGTTTTTAAAAACTGTAAGGAATTTGTGGTTTACTATAAAATAGGTAGAATAACAGCACATTTCCAATCTTCTTTAATAAACTTACTAGTGAAGAGGGGAGAGAAGGCAATTGTACGAAAGAATTACCTTACGTAGGATAATTGAAGTCTTTTTCCTGCAATTGCATTCAGGTGTTTTAAATCATTGGCTTTTTTTTCTCTTTTAAGTATGTGAGAAGTTTTATTTTTTTAAACTACCTATGCTGTATTTTACATCCCTATAACTATTCTGTAACTACCAATTTGTACTTCTTAATACCGTCACCTCTTCACTCATCCCTCCAAATCCCCTCCCCTCAGTCAACTATCAGTCTGTTGTCTGTATCTGGGATTCGGTTTCTGTTTTGCTTGGTCCTTTATATTGTTCTTCAGATTCCACATGTAAGTGAAATATTATGTATTTGTCTTTCTCTTAATGACTTATTTCACTGAGCATAGTTTCCCTCTAGGTCCATCTGCGCTGTAAGTAAATCTTTTTTTTTTACAAGCCTATTACCCCCTCCTCCCACCGCTGCTATTTTTAATCCAGTTTTTAAAGAGAAACCTTTATGTTAAACTTTTGACGCATGTGTCACAAATTTGACATTATGACATTAATGGTTCTTCAAAGCAGGTGACTATTTTTGGTTCGTATTTGTATAGGAAAGACCACGTGTGCTCATTGTACTGTTTTTACAATTTCTCTTGACCCCGAGGTAGTACCAGATCATGGAAAGATTTGGTTTTAAAATGAAGGCTGTCATTATATATTACTCTTATTTCCTTTCCATTAGGATTTTGTTGACCAGGGGCTTTTATTTACTCCCTTATTTAATCATGTTTCAAATTCATCTAAAGCCATAAGCTTTTATTCAATGTTTGCTCTTGATTTAAAATCTTTTCAATCTCCCTCAATTTGTACCAAATAACAAACAAAACCGAAGATATATTTTAGCTTTATAATCATATTCTTTTTCTTAATATAAAAAATTACACCATAGTCTTCTTAAAGCCTTTTATATAGAAATAATACCAATAATAATGCTTGATAACAAATGAGAAAATTAAGGCACTGGTCAGGCTACATTGGCAATTTAAGATATATTGAAATATGTGCCATGAACAAAAAAGCTTTTGTTCTTCACTTTCAACTTTCAATGCACTCAGATTTCACAAAATAAAAAAACAAAAACTACCTTGCCATATATTGCTCCAAAATTAGTTATAATACAAACGGCATATCCTCTTCTTCATATTCCAAGTATTTCAAAGGACATTACTCCTGTAATAGCAATGCTTCACATAGCTTGATATCTGGGCATCCCGAAGGACTTCATTTCTAGTACGAACACATTAATAATATATACAAAGGTGATTACTTCCTGTGACCTTTCAAGGACCCAACTATTAAGCAACTGTCATATAATGAGAAAGAGAAAAACAATTAAAATTAGAACTGCGTATAACTCAAGGTTGGTTACAATCAGAAGGGCAGCTGAAATCGTGCCTGGGTTTTTCACCCCCGTGATAGCCACCTGGAGCAATGACCGTGCCTGTTACTCCCTGAGCTGTCCACTGCAAAATACTGAACCGCTCCCACATACATACCTCTCTTGCTTTTTCCTCTACTTTTCTCATTTCTTTACCTGTTTGATTTTGCTTTTCCTTCAGCTGGCTTGGGACACCCATCTACTCTCCAAGCTCCAATCACAAAATAGAAAACAAAATGCTTCTATGAAATACCTCTAAGGACAATGAAAAAAGATGTTTTTTTTTCCTTATTGTTTAACTTCACAGCAAAAAGTATAGCATGCTGTCTGTCAACATTTGTCAGTTTTGAGTATCTGGCTTGATTTTCATGGTAAAAACTTTTGAGGGCAAAAGCTGTTTTTTCAATTATAAAATATTTTAGACTTTCAAAAAAGGTTTTTAAAAAACCCAAAATGCTCACATACCCACCAGCCAATTTCAAGTTAATATATGACAAGGAGGGAATAGAGTGTAGTGTTTGAAAGAGATAATATATGTGAAATATTCAGCACAGTGCCAGGCATGAAAACACTACCACGTTAGATACTATGATTATCAGCACAAACCATGCACTCAAACAAATTTTGGGGATGTTTCATTTATCAGTTCCAGAGACAGATTTAATCTAAATTTGAGACACTCTTAAGCATTTAAAAATATCCACTAAATTCACAATTTGGTCTTCAAAATAATGCCATATTTTTTAAATAAGATGTCATTTGTGTAGTTTGCAATCTGTATTATTGCTAATTTTTTTTTCATTTTTAAGCTACATTTTGTTAAGTCCACTTGTGCTATTGCTTTGACACATTAATGTACCTTAATGATATTACAAATTTCTAGATGGAACTTACTTTGTTAACTGAGTTTTTTACCAGAATTTTGCAAACCCTGTGAAACTACCTGGAAAATATTTCCATTTGTTTATCTTTGGAAATAAAAAATCTAAAGCTGCATGAATGGACCTGGAGTACATTATGCTAAGTGAAATAAGCCACTTAGAAAAAGACAAATACCATATAAATGAAGCAAAGAGACAGACTCAGAGAGCAGGCTGACAGCTACCGGGTGGGGTTTAGGGGGTGGAGGGATCCAGCAAAAGAGAAAAGGACTCATAGACAGGGACAACAGTGTGGTGACTGCGGCGGGGGCGGGGGGGGGGGAGGTGGGGGGTGTGGGTAGGTAATAGGGGCTAAATGGTAATGGAAAAAATACAATAAAAAAATTTTTAAAATCATTACTGCAAGCTGACTTTATCAAATGTTTTGTCTCAATCTGTTGATAATCATGTGGATTTTCTTTATTCCATATATGTAATAACTTACACTGATTTTTAGAACTTTAATGAGGTACATTAGCATACAACAGGCTGCACAAACTTGTAATACATAGTCTGATCATTTTCACGTGTGTATATACCTGTGCCTCTACCACTAAAGGTAGCCTCATGTTCCTCTGTAATCCTCTCTGCAGTCCCTCTCTTCCCACCCAGCCAGGACTCAGGCAACTGCTCGTCTATTTTCTGTCACTATAGGTTAGTTACATTACTGAGTTTTTGAATGTTAAACTAACCTTCCATTTCTGAAATAAACTCACCTTAATCATTACACATTAGCTCTCTTACATATTTGTCTATTCATTTACCTAATATTTTGCTTAGGATTTTTGCATGTTTATAAATGTAATTGGACCATTTTTCCTTCTACTAATGATCTCGTCATACTTTGATATCAAGGTTATGCTGGCCACATAAATTGGGTGGGAGGGTGTTTTCCATTCTCTAGAATTTGTGTGAGATAGATGTTATTTTTTCCCTTAAGTATTTGGTTTGAATCAACCAGCGAAACCAACTGGACCTAAGAGTTTTTTGTGAGAAGGTTTTTAATTATTAATTTTAAAATAAACACAGAACTTTTCACATATTCTTTGATGTCAGATTTTGTAAGGTATATATTTTTCATTTTTTTATTGAAATGTGACATACTAAGCATGAAACTTGATTTTTTACAAATGCATACTTAACTGATGTAAAGTTGTTTATAATATTTTTCTTTTAGTATCTGTACGCTTTTAATGTCTTCTCCGATATTCCCAA
Source organism: Pteronotus mesoamericanus (assembly GCF_021234165.1). NCBI lineage: Eukaryota > Metazoa > Chordata > Mammalia > Chiroptera > Mormoopidae > Pteronotus > Pteronotus mesoamericanus. The sequence continues at coordinate 22,894,012 of NW_026555329.1, forward strand.
TATTGGGTATTTAAGCTTACTCTGTATTTCTTCATTATTCCTCATAGTGGGGGAGCGGGCGATTATAAACTTGTCATTTCAAAGAACCAAGTTTTTATCTTTATTGATCTCTATTGTATATTTGTTTTCTATTTTACTTGCTTCTGCTCTTATTTTTTATCTTTTCATTTTCTTTAGATGTAAGTAGTTCTTTTTATAACTTTTTATTATAGAGGTTTAGTTCATTGCCTTACAGCTTTTCTTCTTTATGATTTGGGGAGATAAACTTTCTCTTAACATAGGTTTACTCTATCTCATAAATTTTCAGAAGATTCACTTCAAAATGTGTTAATTCCCATTGTGATTCCTCCTTTGACCCATGGGTTAAGATGTATAGTTCTTAATTTACAAGCACTCGAAGCACATTTTTATTATTGACTTCTAGTCTAATTTCTTAGTGGTCAAAGAACTTACTTTGTATGAATGTGATTGGTTGGCACTTGAAGCTATTTGCTTTTACATGTGCTTGATTTTTTAAAATGACCCATGCATATCTGAAAGCAACGTGTATTCTACAGTTTTGGGGTACAGTGTTTATATGTGTGACTATAAGGTCAAATATAAAAATTGTGTTGTTCAAATATTTTATATCTTTATAAATTATTTTCTGTTGTACCCGAAAAATGTATGTTAAAATCTCTCCCTGACTGGTGTGACTCAGTGTGTTGGATGTCATTCCACAAACCAAAAGGTGGCCAGTTCAATTACCAGTCAGGACACATGCCTGGGTTGCAGGCCAGGTCCCCAGTCGGTGGGGTGTGAGAGGCAACCGACCAATGTTCTCTCACACATCAATGTTTCTCTCCCTCTTTTTCCCTGCCTTCCCCTAAGAATAATAAAATCTTTTTAAAAAACTTAAAGCTTTCATTAACTCTATGACAAAGCAAGTAAGATATAACTCCTCTTAATCCTCAATACACATCTACTATCCTTTGCCACAGCAGAGAATAAGATTATGGTTTCAGAGCTCCAGAATTTCACCTGATGCAACTGTCCTCACATTGCTACTTGTTTATATCTAGGAAACAACAGAGGTAAAAAAAAAAGACCCTGAAGTCATAATTGTAAAACATACCCAATATGAAACATAGTCATTATGATCAGCAAAGGTATTCAAATTCCAAATACTTTCCTTGCTCTTACTCCTCTGTTATAAAGTGAAACCAAGCTACTTTAATCCCCTGCAGTTTGTGCTGTCAAATGTGAGATCCATGAGGGCAGCGGATCCTATCTGTTCTCTTCAACACTGTACATGAAACGTAGCGCATGAGGCCAGGTACAGGGGAGACAATAAATACGTGTGCAATGAAGAACGAAGAAATACAAGAAAAGACAGTAATTTGGGGAAGGGGATGAGAGGTGGGAGTGAGCTACATAAAACAGAATAAAAGTGAAAAAATGCCTGTAAAAAGACTCTTACATTGTCATATCAAAAGAAATTTAAGTAGAACAATACTTACATCATTTTTTATTTAATACTTACAGCCATATGCAATGGCTTCACTAAGCCTTAAATTCTAAAACAATTCCTAATAATTTAATAGCAGCATTGAAGAATAATTATTAAAACCTCATTAACTTGCTACTATTTTGTAAAAAAAAAAAAAACAAAAAAACCTGTAAAGGTTTACATAATAAACTCATTTGGGTAAAAAAATATATAAATTAAAAAGTTCTGCAAAAACACTGGAAACTATTAACAGAGCTTTTGTCTAGGAAGGCCTGAAGTGCCTAACGCAGAAAGATGGGAATTTTTTTTACTTTATATGCTTTTGCATTATTTAAATTTTACATTTTACAATGAAGGTGTATATTTTATAATAAAACTCATATGGAGAAAGTGTCCCATTTGTAAATATTTTTGGAACTCAAATACAAATTACAATCTCAAGAATATACTGATGACTGATAATATTGTTTAAAGTTTACATGTCCTATTCTCTTTTTACTAAAATATGAAAGTAGATAATGAAACAGACTAGGACGTAAGAAAATGAGTCATATACCAGTGTGCTTCAAAGCTGGAAAAAATACTATTATACTTAAGAAAGTTTTCCAAAGGCTGAAATCACGAGCATCTGTAGTTGTACCTTGGTACTTGTCATTAATTCATTCCAGAACTCACAAGGAGTGCTGAAACCAGCTGGCAAGTGATGGAGCCTTTTTTCTTGCAGGGCGGCGTCACAGTGCATACAAGTTCTATCAAGTGCTACAAGTCCTGAGCAAGCGCTGAATGCTGAAACACTTTTTTTCTTGTCAAAATGTGACAAGTGCCAGGTTTGATGAAGTCTGAAGCCAACGAGTACCGAGGTATGACTGTATTTGCTGGTTTCTATTAAATATTATCAGTGATCTTAGTTATCACTTAACATATGTTCAAATTCAGGATTTTTTGATTTTCTAAAAATGAGAACTATTATACCTAATAGTTGAACCAGGTACATAACAGACTCAAAAACAAATAAAACCCATTCTCATAATATTCTATAAATCTTTTACATTAAAAAACCAATGATCTCACTGAGGACATTGTAAGTACGGGACTATCAGAGGATTTTATTATAGGCGGATTGGCCATAAAATTATAAACTGTCATTTTAGCTTTCAGTCACTTCTTTACTGTTGAGACACTTAATTATAAAACAACTTAAAAAGATATGGTTCTCAAATGATGGAGTATATATCAGAAGTTTAGTAATAACTAACATTCTAAAATATATATGTCTGTGAAAAACCTTTCAAATGAACACAATTTCAGTATCACTTTGAATAGATTTAAATTGTATCTATTTTATAGAACTAGTAACAGCATTCTCTGATAGTGGCTCACTATAAGATATTGTATTGGAAATCTGTAAATTAAGCAACTGTTTCTTATGATATGCATCATTTTCCTCATTTTCATGTTCATCCAGAGATTTTCTGATGCAGTTCTTTAATTCATCCATTCCTTCTCCGGTAACTGCAGAGATGGGGATGATATGTTGGAACTCTACTGTCCTTTCTGGAATCATGTTTTCTTCAAATAAATGCAGAAAGTCTGAAACAAAAATGACAAAACTATTCTGATTTTCATTGTCTTTGAAAGCAAGTCAAAACTGGACTTCTAGTCAAGATGGCAGTGCAGGCAGACATGGCTCGCCTCTCCTCACAACCACATCAAGACTACAACTAAAATATAGAACCACCATCACTGAGGAATATCTGAAATTGAGTTGACTGGAAGTCTAATAACTATGGAATAAAAGAAACCACATCTATCCAGACAGGCAGTAGGGGCATAGACACAGAACAGGCTGGTCCCACATCCACATGTGGTAGATAAAAATTTGGGAGGGATATCTCAGGAACAAGGAGTCTCAGTCCCACACCAGGCCCCCAAGCCCAGGGTTCCAGTGCCAGGAAGATAAGTCCCCACAATTTCTGGCTGCAAAACTCAGCAGGGATTGAGTGGGTGGGAAGAAACTTCTGCAGCCCCAAGCAGTTCCTCTTACAGAACCCACACACAGACTCACCTTTTCAGATTTATTTCCTCTGAGCTCCAGCACCAAGGTAACAGCTTGAAAGGCACCAGTGGCATACTGGGAGGAACTTTAGTGTCTGGCATCAAGGTGAGCAGAGGTCATTGTCCTTTTTCTAAACCCTCCCCCCACAGAATTGCCAAGCTGGTGCCATATCTGGGACTCCATCAACCCAGCTAAGGCTGTTTGACCCACCTTGGAAATCCCCAGAGACTCTGCCCCACCCAACTTATGGCCCACCTAAACTGCTTTTCTGCATGAATGGCTGGTCTTGGCTCAGGCTTCACAACTTTCTAAATCCTCTCAAACAAGCAACAGTTGTCTCAGTGAGCCCCAGGCACAGCACTAGCAGCAGTGAGCCTAGATTCACAGCTTGGCTTTTCCTGGGAATCTCCAAGCCCAGCACAAGTGGCAGCCATCTCAGATTGCTTTATAGTTCAGGCAGGGGGGCTCCCTGGGCAAAACACAGGTTGGGGCTGACCTTGGCTTGCACCACTCAAGAAACTCTAGGGCCAGCACAACCAGTAGACAGCTACAGACCACAGGGGAGCACTGTCACCCTGCCCCTGCATAGCTGATCCTCCATGGCAGGTGAACGTTGCTGGTCAGTGGTCACAGCCAAACCTTGCAGCTGACTGGCCTGGGTAAACCCCTCCCATTGATCTGCCAACAGCAACCAAGGCTCAACTACAAGAGAAGGGTGTACTCAGCCCACACAAAGGGCTCACTTCAAGTACCCAGCTTGGGTGACAGGGGACGCTGTGCCATTGGACCCTACAGGACACCTACTACATTAGGTCACCCTACCAAGACATGGAGTCAAAGCGGCTCTACCTGATACACAGAAACAAACACAGGGAGGCTGCCAAAATGAGGAGACAAACATGGCCCAAATAAAAGAACAGAACAAAACTCCAGACAAGAGCTAAATCAAATGGAGATAAGCAATCTATCAGATGCAGAGTTCAAAACACTGGTGATAAGGACACTCAAGGAACTTAGTTAGGACCTCAATAGCATAAAAATGATCCAGGCATAAATGAAGGATATACTAATTGAAATAAAGAACAATTTACAGGGAAAGAACAGTAGAGTCGATCAAGCCGAGAGTCAAATCAATGATTTGGAACATCAGAAAGCAAAAACAACCAATCAGAACAACAAGAAGAAAAAAGAATCCAAAAAAATGAGGCAAGTATAAGCAGCCTCTGAAACAACTTCAAAAGGTCCAACATTCACATCAGAAGGAGGAGAGAAAGAAAAAGAAGTTGGAAATCTTTTTGAAAAAGTAATGAAAGAAAACTCCCCTAACTTGGTGAAAGAAATAGACACACAAGTCCCAAACAAGACGGATGCAAAGAGGTCCATTCCAAGACACATCATAATTAAAATGCCAAAGGTTAAAGATAAAGAGAGAATCATAAAAGCAGCAAGAAAAAAAAAGTTAGTGACCTACAGGGGAGTTCCCCTAACACTATCACCTGATTTCTCAAAAGAAACTTTGCAGGCCAGAAGGGATAGGTAAATATTCAAAGTCGTGAAAAGTGGGGACCTACAGCCAAGAGAGCTCTACACAGCAAAGCTATCATTTAGAATCAAAGGGCAGATAAAGAGCTTCCCAGACAAGAAAAAACTAACGGAGTTCATCACCAATCCATTATTATACGAAATGTTAAAGGGACTTATTTAAGAAAAAGATCAAAACTGTGAACAGTAAAATGGCAAAAAATACATATCTATCAGCAATTGAATCTAAAAAAACAAAGTAAACAAGAACAGAAACAGAATCATGGATAAGGAGAGCATTTTGATAGTTGCCAGGTTGCGGGGGGTTGTGGGGATTGTGGGGGAAGGGGTGAAAAGGTGAGGGGATCAAGAAGCACAACCAGATATTTACAGAATAGCCACGGGGAGGTACAGTACAGTGTAGGAATGGAGGAGCCAAAGAACTTACACGCATGACCCACGCACATGAACAGTGGTGGGGCAGTGGGGGGTGCAGGGTGGAGGGGCAAAGGGGGAAAACGTCAGGCCAACTGTAATAGCATCATCAGTAACATTTAATTTAAAAAAAGAAAATAACTCAAAACTATGTTAAAGGTTTGATTTGTGAACCAAGAAACTGTAAACTTAGAAGTTCCCTGAAAACTTTTTTAATATCCTTTTTTCCTTTTCTCTCTAATAAGCTCTCAGAACCCTGGGTTTTTACTAGTCACAATGATAATGTTCTTGGCACGTGACAGATGCTTAGTAAATATTTTTTGGATAAAGATATTTTAAACCAAATTCAATATAAATAAGAGAATCACAGAAGATGATTTACTTATAGAAGCAAGTTGCTTTGGCAGAGTGGGGTTTGATAAAGTGAGGCAACACAGACTGTCTGAAAGAAACTTTCTATAAAAAAGTACACCATTTGTGATTTGGAATTCTCCAGCTTGCCTCAAGACACAGGTGGGCTTTAGCTGCCCTACAGTATAGGCTTATCATCACTGGTACAAGGAGTCATACCAAAACTGGAAAAGGTGTGGGACAGCGCAAGGGAAGATCATTTCAGATCAGTCTACTCTATCGCCCCACAGGAGCTGAGAGCTGTTAACTGCTTTTCCTCTCCCCTGCCACCGAGGCAATGGGACGAGGGACGGCATGCCGATGAGATGAGTTAATACTTATATGAACTGGAAAGGCAGGGCTGAAAGAGAACGCACAAGCCAACATGAGTTCGTTTTCTAAGATTTATATGCCCCCAAGAAGTCCAGGGAGGTTACTTCAGGAATTATCACTGATGAGCCTGTATTTTGTTTAATGACACCCCAAAATAGCCAAAAGCTCTTGAGCCACTTTTGGTGGCTCTTCTGGTGCCTCTTCTGAAAATGCCCTTTTCTGCAAGACCAGCTAGCAAACAGATCTAATGAGCTCATAGCACAAATGACATTAAAGAATAAAGGTTATTTACTGATTCCAGGGATTATTTATATCCTAAAAGTAACTTATTAACTCAAGGACAGCTTCTATATGTAAATTACACTGGGAAAATATTTTTGAGGGGAGAATCTTCTGGTGCCCTCTGCTAATCCTAATAATTTATTTTCCCCAATTTTTATCCCAAGGATACAAGCTGAGAAATTAGTACTATTTAAATCCATGTTAACCACTTGCCATCCACCCTGTTTTTCCTTGTCTGTGAAGAGGTTCTCCTCTAGACTCAGAAAAATAAAAGCACCATCACTGTAGGACAGAGAGTTCTGCCAAGTTCAATGTTCAAGACAGTGGAGAGTCCCTTTAAGTTCCTTTACACAAAGTGGTTCATCAAGGAACAAGTTTCAAACAAACAAATTCTTTTGGACTAACAGCATCATTTTTCTGTGTTATACATACACAGGTACATGCACACAAGGGTTTTTTTTAAGAAGATTACTACTCTTCAAAGGCCCATACAGCTGACATTGCAAAGATACATTATCTCCTTGGAACTGTTCGCTGTTTTTACATCCACGGGGTATTAGGGGAATGAAGGCCTAGAACCTGTGAAATATGTTAAAGTGAAAGCCTATACAGGTAGATGCTGACTTTTGCCTCTTCTGATCAAAATCCTGTTACCTTATTAAGGACCCTGTTTTAAGTTTTACTTCTTCATGAAGCCTGACCTTTTTAGCTCAAATTGTCTTTTTCTTCCTTGTCTCTTCTCATTATCTACATCACACATTCTGCAACTTGGTAAGTATTATATTACAGTGTTATTTAAATGGTTCATATGATATGGGTTCTTCAAACATATTTTTTTTAAGAGTAGCAACTGTTAAGTTTTCTTTTCCACGGATTGTATCACTTAGCGGCACTCTGCATTTACCAGGAATTTATTACATTGGCATTAAATGAATGAATCAGTTTTACCTTTAGGATTCTGGAGTTGGTTCATCAGTACATGGAATTTATTTTGTGCATCTGGTAAGTCCATTTTATTTACTGCCAGGAGTGCAGGTTTTGTCTGAAGTTCCTCTTTATACAATTCCAACTCCTTTAAATCAAAAAAGAAGAAGTAATTTCCTTTTTTTAAATCCTCATTGGAGGATATATCCATTGATTCCAGAGAGATTGGAGGGTTGGAAGACAGAAAGGGGGAGAGGAAGGGGGAGGGGGGAGAGAAGACAGAGAGACAGAGAGAAACATCGATCGTTTGCCTCCTGTATGTGCCCCAACCAATTGAATACGCAACCCAGGCTTGTGCCCTGACTGAGGATCCAATCTGTGACCTTTCAGTATACAGGACAATGCTCCAACCAACTGACCCATACTGGCCAGGGTGAAAAACCAAATAACTTTATTAAAATACCTATATAGAGTACCTGTTTGGTAATACCTTTCTTTACCTTTTGGCCTGGGTAATCTAGAGCCCAGTCACGTCTCTGAAATGCAATCAATCCCAACCACCACAAAATTAATTAACAAAGGTCACTGAGAATATGTTTAATAGTTAGGTCATATGTTACTATATTTTAGCTCATATGACATCCTAAAGACAACTGTGATTTGTGCATTGAGCCAAATATAAACAACTGGACTTTGTTTTACTTTTTTTAAAAAAGGGGAAGGGAGGGAAAAAGAGGAGGAGAGAAACATTGATGTGCACGAGAAACATTGATTAGTTGCCTCTCACATGCCCCAGCTGGAGACCTGGCCTGCAACTCAGACATGTGCCCTGACTGGGAATCAAACCTATGACCTTTCGGTTCACAGGCTGGCGCTCAACCCACTGAGCCACACCAGCTAGGGCCAAATATCTGGACTTCTATTAAGCACAGAGATAAAATTCAGAGGTGAATAAAGTAAATCTGTAGGACTGTAGATTAGGATATATATAAGTAAACATACATATTTATATATAAATAAGTATACATATTTATATGTATATAGATATACATATTTATTTATATAGGATATGTAAATAGGATTTATAGGATATATAGGATTTATTTACTTAGGATATAAATAAATATATATATTTAAATCTATGACATCACAAAGCATAAGCCAAAGAAAAATAGACAAATGAGACTTCATGGAAATTTAAAATTCTGTGTTTCAAAAAATATCATAAAGAAAGTGAAAAGACATCTAGAAGAATGGGAGAAAACATGTGTAAATTATGTATCTCATAAGGGACTTGTATCCAAAATATATCCAAAATATAACAAACTCTTACAACTTGACAATAAAAAGAAAAATAATTTAAAAATGGGCAAAGAATCTGAATAGGCATTTCTCTAAAGACAACAAATGGCTAATAAACATATGGAAAGACAATCAACATCATCAATCACTAGAGAAAGGCAAATCAAAACAATAATGAAACACCTACTTCCTTCCTACTAGGGTGGCTAAAATAAAAAGATAGACAATAAGGTTGACATCAATGTGGAAAAACTGGAACCCTCATACATTGAGAGTAGAATTGTAAAATGGAGCAATGATACACCTGTTTGGGAAACAGTTTGGTAGCTCCTCAAAATGTTAAACACAGAGTTACCATATTATCTAGCAATTCCACTCCTAGGCACACACTGAAGAGAAATGACAACCAAGTCCATACAAAAACCTGTACACAAATGCTCACAGCAGTAATTTTCATTATAGATAAGCAGTGGCAAAGGAAATAGGATATACAAAGTCCTGGAGGTAAGAAACATCCCACTGTGTTGGAGGGAAATCATAGGGCTGGTTATAGAATGAAAGAGGGGCAGGGGGAAAAAGAGGGACTGCCAGGTTGGAGCCCAACCCTGCCAGACCTCATAAACCATGTTTAGGTTCAACTTTAACCTAACAACAGTGGGGCACCACTGACGTGTTTTAAGCAGGGAATAAACATCTTTTACAAAGCTCATTCTAGCTCAGAAGAAATGGACTGCATAGAAATGAAACTAGAAGCAAGACCAGACAGAAGGGACTTACAACATTCTAATGAGAAAGGCTGACGACCATACAGTGCGGATGAAGACGAGCAGCTGGATTTCAGAGAGATTTAGGATATAAAACTGACAGAGCTTGATACAGGTGGTAAGAAAGAGAGAATCAAGACCACCACCGAGGTTTCCAGCTTACATACTCAGTAAAGTTCTGGAGGAGGATGGAAAGTTAAAAAAAAAAAAGGGGGGGGGGGGGTGTTTTTCATAGTAAGTATGAGAAGTTAACGGGATATCTAATCAAAGATGTCTAAGAGGTAGCTGGTCTAATGCTTAAGTAAAAGATCTGGGTATCAGATACAGATTTCATAGTCATTAGTATATTTACTGTAACTGAATGCTAAAGAATAAACAGAAAAGAGCATAAATAACAGGCTGAGAAATAGTCTAAGAAGTCATAATCAAAGTTCAAACAAGATAAAGTTTAAGCAGCATGCAATAAAGAGGGCTTTATTGGTTGCAACAGTTTGAGGTTAATATAGAAGAACTGAGACAAAGTTAGATAATTCTTTACATTCAACAGTTCAAAAAGTAGAGGTGGACTATATATCTTTTACTTATTTGTTATTTCACACAGTCTTATGTGCCTATGTATTAGATCAAATGCAGAACACAGTAAAACAGAAACAGAAAACCTACTTTTGTAAGCAGTATTATGGTTTCAAAGGCAGTTCTGTACCGAGTTTGAGAAGAAAGCTGAAATCCAGAAATATCAACCTAAAAAAAAAAAGAGGGAAGAAACAACCTTTAACATAAGGTTAGCTATACATTTCTGTTTTGAAATGTTTTATTCTTTCAAGTTAAAAATAATTTCTCAATTTAACTCTACTGGTGATTTAGTAATTCAAAATAAGAGAAATTAAAGTGTCAAGATAACTATAATTATTTTGATAAAATCAAAATCATTAATAAAATGAAAAACTAGTATAGATAAGGCAATTTATATTAATATGGACAATCTCATAAACAGTTGACCCTTGAACACCATAGGGTTAGGGGCACTAACACCTACCCTACCCTGCACAGTCAAAGACCTGTGTGTAATTTTTGCCTCCCCCAAAACTTACAGCCCCTCGGTGTTCATGGGGATTGAGGGATTAGTTCAGGACCCCTGCAAGGACACCAAAATCTGTGGGTAGCAGTTCCTGTATATAAAGTGGCATGGACTGAGCTGGCTAGAGCAGCTCCATGGGTTGCGTATCGGCCCATTAACCAAAAAAGAGGCAGGTTCGATTCCCAGTTGGGGTGGGTGAAAGGGGCAACTCATGTTTCTCTGCCTCTCTCTTTTCCTCCCTCCCCTTCTCTCTAAAATCAATAAATACATTTAAAAAATGTTAAATGGTGTGGATCAATGCATACTATCAGGCCTCCACATCAGCAGACTCCCAACACTACTACAGGTACTTATGGAAGATAATCTGCATATAAGTGGATCCGCACAGTTCAAAACCATGTTGTTTGAGGGTCAGCTATATAACTCTAGCCCCACCAATAAAGAAGGAAAAGACATAGTACATAACATAATACTATGTTGAAAATCTTAAGGAATTAAACCTTGACAAGTATGGCCAAAATTACATCTGATATAGTAACTAAAGCTTATTTACTGTGTTTGACTCCCATTTACACAGACTTAATGGAGTCACATATGCTACCACTTTATCTTTAAACATATAAACAATTTCTAGGAAAACTAAATTCACCGATTCACATTCAGTTGAATATTGCATTGATATACATGTGACTTACAACAAAAAGCAGTTGTTTAGTTCTTTCTATATGCTTGAGGAATTTGTGGCCCATTCCTTTGTTCATATGTGCTCCTTCTATTAAACCAGGAAGATCAGCTACTGATATCTAATTCAAAGTTAAATGTTTGATAAAAAAAGAAAAATACATGAAAACTGTAAGTACAATTATATCCAAAAATTCTCATGGTATTTTGAATATAAACAGTTTCTCATTTGTGATTACTACTGCACCTTTATAAAGCCAAGATAGCTTTACAACAGAATCAAAATCCCCTGCTATCAGAAATTAGTCCCATTTTTAATTATTAACCTAGCAATCTAGAACTTTAGGGATTAGTTATTAATCACAAAATTCTATTAAGAATTCCATTAATTAAATAGTTTAATATGAACTTTTCATAGTATTTCAACTTTCTGAATTTTTAAGTGTTAAAAAAATATTAATTCAATTGCTATTTACTTAGTAAATTCTGTAGTTTTAAGTTTTAAATTCTATACGTAGTAGTTAATGTTCCTTTTCTGTTCATACTCTACCAGGAGGACTATTGAGCATTCCTAAGAAGCACAGGATATAGCGCTCCTATGTTCCTTTGGAGGTGATAAGCTTCATTAGCCATTATTCTGCACTCATGGTTTTCAAACCTTGCTGTGCATCATAATCAGTTGGATAAACTACAGATACTCAGGCCTTACCCCTAAGGGATTTGGTTTCAGATCTCTGAGGCACAGGCTTCACTTACCATTGCTATTCTTAAGCCACCCAAATAATTGTGATGTACAATAAGGGATGAGAAGCACTGCTCTACACACACTGCTTGTGTGAATAAAGATTTTGGGAGTTTTAAAGGAAGTGTGGCTGTGTGCCAAAGCAGCGTACACCACACAGGTCTCATGTTCTGAAATTTTGTTTGAAGGTTTTCTACAAATTTCCCTTAAAAAGTACAAACAATGCCATAGCCGGTTAGCTCAGCTGCTTAGAGTGTCGTCTGGATACACCAAGGTTGTCGGTTCGATCCCCAGTCAGAGTACACACGAGAAGCAATCACTGTCTCTTTCTCTCCCCACCCTTTCCTCTCTCTCTAAAAATCAATTTTAAAAAATTTTAAAAAATGCATTTTTTTCCTGCTACATATTGTATTTATACTTTTCCTTATTATTTAATATTCTATATAACTGTTGAAGTTTAATTAATATTTACTGTTGTACCACTGATATAAATGAATACAAATCTTATATTTCTTTTTATGTCAATAGATTATATGAAACTACATCGATACATCATCACCATAAGTCCATTAGGGTTCTCTCTTGGTGCTGTACATTCTATGAGTTTTGACAAATGTACGTCACGTATGCAGCATTGTAGAATCATACAGAACAGTTTCACTGCCCTAAACATCCACTGTGCTCTGCCTGTTCATCCCTTCCTTCCTTCTCATCCTTAGCAGCTACTGATTTATTTTTTCCTTTCTCCAGTTATTCCTTTTTCCAGAATCTCGTGTAGTTAAGAATCAATTCAGACTGGCTTCTTCCACATAGTAATATGCATTTAAGATTCCTTTGTATCTTTTAATCGCTTGTAATGCATTTTCTGTTTAGTGTTGAATAAGATTCCATTTTCTGGATGTACCACAGTTTATCCATTTACCTACTAAAGGACATCTTGGTTGACTCCAAATTTTGGCAATTACCAAGAAAGCTGCTCCAAACATGTGAGCGTTAGGTTTTGGTTTGGTCATAAGTTTTCAACTTATTTGGGTAAATACCAAGGAGTATGATTGCTGACTGTACATTACATATTTTGTTTTAGTTTAATTACTAAAAAGATCTACAGTTCTCCCATATCAAGGAAAATAAATTTTAATAGATAAGGCCAGAATCCCATTGAATTAAAAGGAGTTTTTAACAGAGGAAGTTAGAATAAAATCATTTCCATGAACTTCAGAAAATGATTTTAGCCAGTGAAAATCAATAATCAAGTATAGAAGTAAATATGAACTTGCAATGAGGACAAACAGAAATTATGCAAATAAAGAAGGTACATGTTGTAATGATGAAATGGACTTAAAACTTTCAAAGAATAAGAAGTTACATTGTCACATGTGAATGAAATCCCACACGAGTAAGATCAGATGTGGAATATAAAACTGAAAGCAACAAATGAACCAACAAGCAAAATAAGCACACAAAAACTCCCTGACACAGACAACAGTATGGTGGTTGCCAGAGGGAAGGGTGTGAGGGGCAGTGAAGGGTAAAGGGGGTCAGATACATGGTGACAGAAGGTCTGACTTCGTGCTGAGGGCACACAATGCAATAAACAGACCATGTATTATACAGATTGCACTTGAAACCTATATAATCTTATTAACCAATGACAGTCCACTAAATTTTAAAAATATAAAAAATAATACTTATTTTTGAAAGTTACATTCTTACATAATATTTTACTATGATAGTGCTCATTATTGATTTGATTAGTTTCACTTATTAAAAATAAAATCCTGCAACTGCCCTACTCCAACACCTCAGAAACAGTGCAATATAAAGCCCAAGTACCAAAAGCAAGTACTTTTACTTCTAACCAAGTGTCTTATGTTAAAAATACCCACCTGTTTGAAATCTTTATACATAATCTTTCCAAGTTGAGGCTTTAATGTTGTAACTAAAAGAAAAAAGCAACAGTAAGTTAAGACTAGAATAAACACTGGTACTCTTAAAACTGTCTTAGCATTACGTATAAAATAAAAAATATTTCTTTTCTGTGATTAATTCAGATTATATTCTCATTTGTTGAAATGGAAGGTACAATTATCTTTGCTACTTACAATATACCTGGAACAGGACCAATGCAAGTTTTTATAATATGCATAGTCTAATTTAAGTAGTGGGCCTCAAAACCCCTCTGTCCCACTTGAGGAACCACGGTGCGGGGGCCCAAATTTAGATTTCTATCACTAGGTCTCGTCTTGTCCCTTCTCGTTCAGTTATCTTCAAGCTTCACCAGCCCTGCACTGTCCTTCCTGTGACTTCTTGCTTTTCTTCCTCTTTCCTTCTCAACAGCACCCTGTACTATAACAATAAATACTGGCCTAATTTATTGCAGTTAGTTCAAAATTAACTCTTCCTTATCAGAGTACAATTTTAGAATGGTTTAATTTTATTTTCCAGGTGAATGTCATTTTGCACCTTCTTGTTTAATGATGGCAGAGATCCTGTCACATTCATTCCCTATTTTTAGGTTAAGCTTCCATTATATCTCATCTCATAGGCTACTGCAGTAACCTACTAACTATCCTTCCCGTATCCACTGATGTCCCACACCAATCCATTTTCTGAATGTAAGCAAAAATCTTTTTAAGTAAATACAATGATGTTATCACTTGCTTAAAAGACTATCAACTGCTCTTAACATATAAAGATCACATACAGACTACATGTCAATATGATGCAGTCTCTACCTGTACCTCCGGCCTCACCTTGATTCTCTCTTTCCCTTACCACATGTTTGTATATACACAAATACACTCCCTGCCACTAAAAGGCCTTTGTGTACATGCTATTTCCTCTGACTGAAAGACCCTTCAGCTCTACTATGTCAGGTTAACTCATACTTATTCTCTGAACCTCAGCCCCAGCATCACACTTCCACAAAAATGTCCAAAGCAGTCACCTGCACTCTTTCATAGAACCATATTATATTTCCATGTAATCATTGGAGAGCTATGTCGTTTCCCCACCTCATTTGTGTTCTCAATAAAAATCAGAATAGTATGTTTCTGCTTACCAGTCTTTGTAACTCTAGGATCTACTGCAGTTCCCAGAAAAATATACTTGCTATATTTTTGAGTGAAAAAATTCATCTCTGACTTTTTAATATTTATCACAGCGCTTGATAAAGGATAGGTGCTCATAGAATCCTAACTGAACCAAATTAATGATTATGCACCAGGAAAGTAAATACAACAAAGTAAGTAATGAGTACTAGAAACTTTGCTGAGGGATAGAGAGGTTTCCAGGATTAATGGGAAATGCACATATTCTGCCAAGAGTTTTCAAACCAAGGCTCCCCTCAGAGTTGTCATTTTATTCATACTAAAAGAAAGATCAGTCTTTAAAAATTCACCGCCACACATTAAAATACAAAATAAATTATACTTACATGCATAATCTGCAATTGCAGGTTTTGCGTGAGAAATCTGACTTAGCAAAGAGGATTTTCCAGCATTTGGGAATCTGAAATGAGAAAATTTATACATTACAACAAATATCAGTACTATTAATGCTTGTTTATCTCTGAATTCTAAACATTTTAAGCAGCAAACTTCTTGAGTATTTCTGGGATTTTTAAAAGTAGAGTATCAATTTAAAATAATCTTGAAAAACTTCAAAAACAAAATATGCTTATGAAATAGGTAAAGATAAATCCATGCTGCCCTGACCAGTGTGGCACAGTTGTTTGGGTGTTGTCCTGCAAAGTGAAAGGCCGCGGGTTTGATTCCTGGTCAGGGCACAGGCCTGGGTTGCAGTTCAGGACATGGACAAAAGGCGACCAACTGATGTTTCTTTTGGACATGAGTGGTACACGTGTGTAAGTTATATACCTTTCTTCTAAGGTTCAGTTCTAAGATCAGCTTTGACAGAGCAGTACACGTACATTAGTTACATGTCTTTCTCCTTAGGCTCAGTTCATTCCTGATACCAGCTAAAAAAATATCTGCTTACACTGGTATTCACATTAGTAACTTTTTAAGAATAGTTGCCTAATTTAAAAGTACTAGAAAACATGTTATACACTATGCTTAAGAATCACAATGTGTTAATTACTGACTGTAATTTCAAGTCTTCTGAAAAGCTTCATGTTTCACTACAGGAGTCTCAGATAAGTGGGCAATATAAGGATCATGATAGCAGTTACCATTCATTCACTGAGCAGTCATAAACCCACGGCATGTGTGGTGCTGCAAGCGCAGTATCTTACCAACACTTTAAGGTGAGAACTCTCCATTCACTATTAAAGATGAGTGAATAACAACTTAGAGAGACTGTGTAACATATCCAAGACTAGCCAACTAGCCTCCCAGGGATTTGAGAGTCTAAGCCAAATAGTCTCAATCAAGCCCCCCCCCGGCCCCCGATCAACTTTTACAACTCAGCCTTGCTAGGCTCTTCGTGGTCTATACAGGTGTCTCCGTGGAACTTGAAACTCATTTTTTTACCAAATGAGAAAGTAAATGGCTGGATTCTCAGCCTTATCCATAAAACACTATTACCAGATAGTGTTTGAAAAATATGTATTATTATAGAACCTATGACTCATAAACTTAACTATGTTTTACTGAAAAAAAATTATGTGCGAATGGCAAGCTTAAATGCCAAGGATCACATCTTTCCCTGTTAAAACCTCAGCAGGAATGGGACCTCTGTGAACTCTAAGCCACCACTGGTAAGACCCAGACAGTCGTGGAAAGAGATGAGGGATTCAGACTGAAGAGTCTGGTAAATAAAGAAGCAGTGAGGTGGCTGGAAAGGAAGATGAAAAGAGCTTAGAAAGAACCTATGAGAAGGCAAGGAAAGGCCTGGCAGTTTGGAACTCAGTTTAGCACCCGTTTTCCCTATATATTCCTTACGCCTTCCGTTTGACTACTGCGTAATGCTATAGGCAGCCAGGGAGAGGAAGTGAGAGGAAAGGAGAAAGGCCAAGCTGAAGTTTTCTCTTCCTTTACCTACTTTCTATCTTGCTAGCTCTCTCTCTCCAGCAGGTTGGGTGTCAGCACTGCAAACCCAAAGCTAAACAGCACTGTTTCATGAAAAAAATGGAGGACTACAGAAGAGAACAACCTTGTAAGCATGTCTACGGTACTGAGAATGGACAGATCCTAAGCAGAGCACAAAGGATAGGGGTGCAATCAGTAAGATCCAACTTGGTACTCAACAGTGTGTAAGTCTGATGAGTTGAGATTGTCTGTACTGGCCTTGAGCCCTCTGGTTAATGCTACATCAATAGCTCTATTAATACCTGAAAGTATATCTTCATCATTTTCCCCTTCTTTTTATTTCCTTGAATACATTTTTTAAAATGTGGTTTGTTTGGATTTCTTTTTTTATTCCTTAATATCTGGTAACATTCTTTTTGCTAACCTTCTTGTATTACCGCCTTTATCTTTTTCTTTATTCATTTTCTAACATTTCACTGGCCTACTCAATTGCTATGACCATTGACAAATGAACAGTGCATATGAAACTCTCTGCTGACATTGTGAAAATAACTACATTTAATATCATCTTCTCTAAGTACACAAACAATGCACAAGTTCCATAAACTAGAAACAGTGCTGACCCCAAATTACTATTTATATTTATTTCCTATTTGTGAACTCTCTCCCTGGAAGTATAAAAATAAAGACATGAATGGTACTTACCCCACTAGGCCTACATCAGCTATAAGTTTTAGATCAAGGTGAATTATTCGTTTCTGGCCTTTCAATGGTAAAAAATTTGTAATGAATTTACCACCAAGACCTCCTTCAGCTACCAAAATTCTGTCTTTCTCTTTATTGAGTTCTCCTTAAAAAGAGAGAAAAGGATACGTAGAGCCAAGATTAGTAAGTAGATTTAATCACTAATTATATTTTTCTTTTAGAAGTAGATGCCAGAAGTTTCTATGAAAAGCTTGACCCTGGAAAAACACTTTTATAAGCAGTTGAAAGACTAGTTTTTGTTTTAAAACCAAGTAAATACTCTAATATTTTTAAAATAATCTTAAATCTAGCAGTTAATATTGAACATTTATATAAGATTTTTAAAAGTTTTCATAAATTAGCAGCTGAAATACTTACTGTTTAAAAAAAATTCTGAAACTCAAAAGGTACTATCCCCCACAGCTCCCAAACAATTTAGAAAATGTGCACATTTTTCACAACCTTAGATTCTACAGTACACTTACCTATAATTTTACCATTTTCATCAGTTACTGAAATACCCACAGGTACAGGAATTTCACAGTCTTTTCCTTTGGAACCTTTCAGTGCACTAACCCTACAAAAAATAAAGCTAAATTAAAATAGGGAAAACCCACAAAATTAAATGGTTTATGCTTCAAGCAAACATAATGGTCTATAAAGAGGACTAGCAACCATCTCTTCTAATGTAGATGCTACATGGCCAACTATTAATTAAAAAATAAAATTACCTCTAATTATTTATTTGCATTTTAGACTATCATATCCTAATACAAATAATAGTAAGTAATGATTTAAGTTACCAAGTTAACCAAAAGTCATTTTAAATTATGATGAACTAATATACTGTACACCTGAAATGATGCAATCATCAATAAACTAGAAAAATGAAAAATCAATTGAATAACAAAGCTTTTAAAAAACTGACCTCAAGTGAGAGTACTTTCATTATAGGGGGCTCATCTGGCTACTCTCAAATTGCTCATGAAAGAATAAATTGGCACAAACTTCTAACTAGTAAATTCACTTCTGGGAATTTATCCTAAAAGAGAATAATTGAACAACCATGTAAACTATTACATAACGTGGATGTGTGTTGCACTGTGAATATAACAGTAAAAAATCAATTAATTACCTAAATAGATGAATGACAACACGTTATTTCCAATATTATAATACTATGCAGCCATTTTGAACAATCTTCCAGCACAGAAAAAGGTATATAAAAAAGCATATACAAAGCGGGTGCAAAATATTGTCCTCTGTTTTGTACCCTCAAACTATACACACACACACACATAGACAGAAGAGTCTAAGAAAAGTCAAGCAAAGGTTAATAGTGGTTATTTTTGAAATATAGATGGTTGATCTTTTATAAAATCTTTTTAATCCTGACCTCCATGATTAGGTTAGAATTCCCAGGCTGACACACATGTGTAGGCTCTAATTCATATGATTTATCACAGTTATCATTTTCCATATATTCGATTAATGTCTACTCTCCCACTATACCACAGCACTTCCAGAAGGGCAGGGAATATATTAGTATAGATCATCATTGTACCCTAGGCATCTAGTACAGTGATTTGTACATACTCAATTAATATGAACTGAATGAATGAATTGGACTGACAAAAAAGGATGACTTAGAAATATACTAAAGAAAGATTTACATAGAATATTTCTGTTACTGGGATGTGTGTTGCAATTTTTAGAATGTAGAGGTAAGATTTTTCATTCTTATTTGTTACTACTGGTGAACTTTCTATTAAAATATTATTTTATTAAAAACATTTACACTTAAATTTCAAAAGAACTTTGGATAGTTCTTTAAAATTTTTATTTATTGATTTATAGAGATAGGAAAGGAGAGAGGGAAAAATGTCAATTTGTTGTTCCACTTATTTATGTACTCATTGGCTGATTCTTGTATGTGCCCTCACTGGGGATGGAACCTGCAACCCTGGCGTATGGGGACAATGCTTTAACCAATTGAGCTACCTAGCTAGGGCCAGAACTTTGAATAGTTTTTTAAACAGTCGAAATAGTATTTGATAATTTTCAGAGTTGAGCAAGTATAAAACAATTTACTGGGAGATGATTTCATGATAAACAAAAGCAGTCTGATTTTTACTAGACATTATTAGATAACTGAAATTAAAATCTTACTCAGTTACCAATATTTTGAAAGTAGTGCTTAAACCAAATCTTGAAAAGCAACGGTAATCAAGGCAGGAAAAAGATGTGTTGGCAAACTGAATATATATATGTATATTTATTTATATACACACATATATACTGGATTAGAAGGGAACAAGCTGTTTGAAAAAATAACAGTTATTTCTAGCATTAACACTGGTACAAGTGGAGTGGCATGTTGTGAAATAAAGACACTGTAGTCAAGATCATGAAGAGTCTGATATGCTGTGTTAGAGAGTTTGAAGATTATCTTGGAGTGATGGGGAACACTGAAGAATTTTAAATAGGCAAGTGACATTAATGGTTGGTGTTTTAGAAAAATCACTCTAGAAATACCGTATTTGGCCATGTATAATGTGCCCCTGTATTTAATGCGCAATCACATTTTTGGCCCAAACTTTGAGGGAAAAAATCTTTCATTTTAATTTTTTAATTCAACTTTTTATTTATTTATATTTAGAAACCAATTAATGTATTCCAGGGTGTTATTTTGCATATGGATATAGTTATTGCTTTTTAGAGTTACACTTTTAACACATAAACATAAATAACAGAACTCAAAACATTTACACAGATACAGAATTAGCACTACCCATGTATAATGCGCATCCTTATTTTTCCCTCAAAAATTTGGACAAAAAAGTACACATTATACACAGCAAAATATGATAAAGAATGGACTGAAGGTGATGACTGAGACTGGAGTTAGGAGACCAAACTGCAAGATACTGCAATATTTCAGAAATAATGATGGTCTGAATGAAAGTCTGGCCTGTACCTATCTTTCTAGTTTCATCTTCCTCTACATTCTGAGCTCTCTGCATTCCAGCCACACTGGCCTTCTTTTAGTGTCTTATACTGTGTGGTACTTGTCTTCTGTCACTGGGCCTTTGTTCATGTTACCTTTCCTGTAATGCTTTTTACTCCTGTTCACCCAGCTGGCTCCTATTCATTCTTCAGATTTAAGCCTCTCTATTCTAAAAATTGCAACATACAATCCCAGTAAGAAATATGTTCTGTTTAAATTTCTCTTTAAACACTGTATACCATCACCATCTTTAGTATACCACTGATCTGAACTCAGAATACACCTGGAATTACAGCAACCTTATTTTTCAAAAGAAATTTAAAAATGGTAAGAAATTTTACTTTAGGATATAAACTGCTATTATTTCCCACCTGAACATCAAAATAATAAAATAACATTCCATACTCAAAACTTTGATTACCGAATTCTAACAATTACAAGGCTCTCAAAATTTGTCTTATAAAATGGTTTAGCCCCGGCTGGTGTGGCTCAGTTAGTTGGATGTGGTTCTGCCTACTCAAAAGGTTGTGGGTTCAACTTCCGGTCAGAGCACATGCCTAGGCTGCAGATGCAGTCCCTGGCTGGGGTGTGTATGAGAGGCAACTGATCCATGTTTCTCTCTCTCCATCCCTTCCCCTCTTAAAAATCAATAAGCAGCCTTGGGTGAGGATAATAAAGTTACAATCAGATTATTCATAAACAAAAATTCTCAAAAGAAATTTGAGGAGTTTCCCTATGGATACGTTTACAAGCAGGTGATGCTGCTGCATATTTTGGGCAGGATAATTTGTTGTTTTTGTTGTTGGGAGTGTCTGTGTTATAGGCTGTTTAGTATCCCAGCCTCTATCCTTTGCATATATTTATCCCCTACGTACGTGCCACATTCCATCATCTGGTATTGTGACAAATAAATATATGAACACACTTCTGTGAGTGCCCTGGCCAGGCAGCTCCCTTGGTTAGAATATCGTCTCCATACACCAAGGTTGTGATACTGGTCAGAGCACATACGAGAACCAACCAATGAAGGCAAAAATAAATGGAAAAATAACTTGCTGCTTCTCTACCTCCCCCTTCCTCTCTAAATCAGATTGATTCTGGTTTTTGTTTTTGTTTTTTTAAACACTTCTGTGGGAAGAAAAAAAGAAAAGACTCTAGCCTTTATACCAATACCTCCTATGGAATGACAGAATGAGATAGTCCTGAGGAATCATAGCAGGCATTTTGATGGAAGTTTTAAGAATTTTTTTCTTCATTTTCTTTATAACAAAGGAAAAAATTCTCATATTTTGAGGCCAATGTAGTATATTCCACAGAGAATAACAAACATTATTGAAAAATAAAGGAAAGGTTTTGCTGTCATAGAAAGAAGAATGAAATAGAAGCAAAAGAGAAAACATACAAAAGATGTATCAGTGAAACAGGTTCTAAATTTTCAGCACTGCCTATGAGATACAGGCAGAACTATTGGTGGTGATCGGGTGGAGTAGCTCATTTGAGATTTGAGAAAGGTTTCCTAAGGACTGTCAAAGATAATTTAAGAAGAAAACAGTGGGAATTCAGATCATTTTCTGTTTCTACAGAGGAAGTACAAAAGAAAATAAACAAACATTGGGAGAAGAAAAGGATAGAAAGTTTGAAAGCTCCAAAACATTTCTTAGTACCTATATTTTACCTTTACTAGAGTTGAGACAAATGAAGATTTTTGCTCAGTTACAAATATAGGATGTAATTTAAATCAAATTAAAAATTACATTTTTATCTTTTAACTGTTTTTTCCCCCCTGGAGGGATTACTTTTATAAAATCAAAGTCATTCAGTAAATACTTACCGACTGTTTGCTCCTTCTCCAGCCACAAACCGCTTCTGAGGATATTTGTCTTTAAGTTGTTTTAAAGTCATTTTTTTATGGGCTACTACCCAGACATCACCACCTTTTCCACCTTCTCCACCTAAACGAGGATAACCCATTCCACCACTTCCTCCCCTGGTGAAGAGTCTTAGGTTATCGATGAAGTTTCCATACTTAAAAAGAGAGGGAGAGAGAAAGAGAGCATTTGTATATCAAATGTGCTTACCAGTTTAGAACTCCTTTCTTTGTTCTTTGTTGCCACTAAAATGCCTCAAAATGTCAATAATGACTTCCAGTATGCCAAAGTTAGTCTTTTCTCAGTTCATCTCCTATCTGACCTCCTCTTTCCGTTAAAACCTTAAAATCCTTTTTTAAAAAAAAATATTTTTTTAAAAACAATTATCAATTATTGTCCCACCTATCCTCAAGGTCTCTGACAATGGTCCACTTTTCAATCTAGACTGTTTCCCTGGGTAATCTCAGCCTGTACCAGTAACTATTAACCTACGTGAGATATTCTCTATGCCCAGTCTGTTGGACATCACCAGGATGTATGCTTAACAGTCTAAAGCAACTGAGAACAAGATCTGTACTTACATTTGAAACTCCTCAAATATGTAACTTGTTCCTGAGTACTGAAAGGATAACAGTCATCTCAAATACATGTTAATATGACCAACCCAAACTTTTTTTAGGTAAAGTCTATTCCACCAAGGTTCTTTCAAATAAAAGAACTGCAGTTTACTACTCATTGAGTATGGGAATCTTTGACTATACCTGCTTCCCCCCCCCCCCCCCCCCCACCACCCCCCGCGACCCCACGCCAAGCCCTAGCTCTTTCCTTCCTGGTACAAATTGCCCTAGTATCTTAACAGTGTCTAGTCATTCCTTTCTCAGTGCATCCCTCATCTGGCTGCCTGAGTTATTTTTCCAAAAACGGATCTCTCACCACGTTTCTTCCTTATTCAAAAACCATGCATGGTTTTTTGGCATTTTGCTGTTTATGAAATAAAGTTTAAAACGCTCCGTACTATATTCAAAGCTCTTAAGCTACCCTCAGTTCCATTTCCATTCATTCAACCCGTGTCCTCTTCCTCTTTTGCTCTGTATCAGATGTTATACCTTCACATCTCCATGCCACTGCTCATGCTTTTCCTCTACTTATGTCATTTGTCTGTTTTTGTTATTCTACTACAGTTGTCCCAATTCTTCCCCTTTGCCCTCCTTTGCCCAGCCCGCCCCCTTAATTTGTTCTTTTCTATCTTAAACCCACCTGAATGTCATATTTGCATATTTTTTAATTGAATTTTTCCATTACCATTTATCCCCTTTTTACTGCCCTCCTGCCCCCACCCCCAGGCCGTGATGTCTTTCTTAATTCCTCTAATCAACATTTACCATCAACTTTGTTGGGCTCTTAAGCAATTTGATTGTATCTCTATTAATACACTTATTGAAATCTTATACTTCTATTACCCTTATTAAATCAACCCCTCCTTGAGGGTAAAGAACCTATGTATTAACCTCTCAGACTATCAAGATTCCTTAGAGTAATTTCTTAAATTCATAATCTTCACATCTGTAGTCATTTATAATAGTTGTAAGTATCAAAAACACCTGGACACTTTTTGCAGAATACACATACTCCACTGACCATTCTGATATACTCTGGCGGAAGGGATGCGGATAGGTCAAGCCAACACAATTGGCAAGAGCTCCCCTGATGATTCTGATGCAGTCTAGATCTAGAATTGCAGGGGACAGTTCATAGCAAAAGATTAAAGTGCAGGGATTCATTAAAGTATGCAAATGCATTCATGAAACAGTGTTCAAAGAGAGTAGGGTGGAAGAAATATATTAAACATAAATTTGAGGGTCAAGCAGAGTAGTTTTCTCTGAGAGTGAAGAACTACTTTGGTTCTGCAAGGCTAAGTCAGAAACATATCACATGCAAGTGGAGAGAGATTTCGCTTGGAAACGACATTGATGGAAAGTGACTTTCCATGGCAGTAAAACAACACAAGTAGCCTTTAGTAACTTATCCACAAAGAAAATGCAGCTTATGAATTTTTACTGCTCTAGATTGATCAGCTTCAGAGATTTAGAACACAAACTTAAAAGGAATATGTCCATCTCATCGTTAGTAATAGGGTAATGGCCAAACTATGATGCCGGCTAGTTTCAATAAACATTACAAGTAAGCCTCTAAAAGAGGCCTCTAAATTCGAAGCAACTTTAATTTTTTTACAGAAACAACTCTGAAACTGACACTACACAAAAACTGACCTAAATTTCTTGCAAGAACTTACTACATACTTTCATTTATTGATGAAAAATCGTTTTTAGAATTCTCTTACAAACAATGCACTCAAGGAAAAATACAGAATGTAAAGGGACTATGGGTGTTATTACTTAAAAGGAAAATACACCATTTGAGCCAATAGAAAAACCAAACCCACACTCGACGTGTACCACGTCTAAAAGCAGTCAAGTATCCCAGCTCTTCATTCCAGGTGCACACAATTCCCCAGGGAGAGCTCACAGCTTGTCCCTAAACCACCGTCCTATCCAGGCCGGCGAGACACACCCCCTGACAGGTCCACCCTGACTCCCGCAGGGGCGGAGAAAAGACTAGGGTAGAAAAAAGCAGGAAAGAGGCCCCCAGATAGAAAAAGTGGGGAGGCAGAGAAGGAGCACCAGCGTCCCCAGGTCGGGCTACAAGCACCTGACTCTCGGGCTTGGGGCTTCCGGGGATGGCTCACGGACCTTTCTCAACAACACGCAACTGCAGTGCACCATGCCTGCGGTGCGCCGGTATTCACGCCCGCGGGAGGAGTATACCCTGAAGCACACGCGGCCTTCTACATCGTCGCAGGGCGCAGGCGCGGTCCTCCGCCGAGCGCTCCCAAAGGGAGAGCCGCATGCGCCGTAGGGCAAACGGGCACAGAGACATGCGCATGCGCTGTGTGGCGAGCCTTCCGGAAGGGTGAAAGCAGCTTAAAACTAAAACAAGGTCGAGAACACAGTGGCCCGGTTCATAATTAACATTTGAATGGAAACGTTTTGCAGTCAGCTGCCTCGGAGGAAGTTTTATGCTAATTGAGGAAACCGTACAGATCCTCAGTCTTTACCAAAGTAGAAGGAAAACAAGAACAACAGCAGAATTCTGACATTAAAACCAAACTCCTAAAAGACACGGAAATTAAGCTGGGAAAAGAAGAGCCCGAGAAAGCTGCTAGGTCATTGACGAGTTGAGTGATCTCTAGTAAAAATTTCCAGGAGACAATTTAAACCAAATACTAGGATCTGAGAATTTAATTGTATTCGGTAGGGAAAGAAACTTGGAACTGTTTTGTCACACATATTCTTGGAGTCGTTTAGATTAGGGTCTTTATCGAACTCTCCTTAGAAGCGCGCCTTTGAGAGAATTAGAAATTACCTTTCCTTAACGCGGCTGGGCAGGGTGGATCTGCCTGCCCCACCTTTCCCCAGGCCCTCGTGCAGTGAAAAATGTTCACAGCCAAAGCTGGCGACCCTGCACCACACTGCCAATCTCAAAATCTTACTTAACCACCAAGGCTGTTAATTTCTACAGTCCTTTTCACCTTTTTACCCCTTGTTTATCACAATGATTCTTTGGAAATACACGACGTGAAAACCGTATTGAGTGAGTCCTTTGCTGCTACTGAACCTTTCTCTTCGCCAACAGTCCATAACGCTGTGATTGTCGCTTAACCCGTAATGATTAATTAATCAGGACTTTAGGTTGTTACTATGTAGGTGTTTAATCTCGAAAATTTCGCTGCCGTTTGGATTATTATCTTTACTACTAGGTCTTCTTATGTCAAAATTGTGTTAAGCCTAATATATTTATTTTCTAGGGTTTTATTTCTTATTTGTGAACACAAGCTCACATTATTTTCTTTCCCATTTTATATATGAACATGACAAAAGAAAATAAAATGTAAATGGGAAATTGATATAAAAAATCTCAAAATAAAGGAGAAATTATAATATTTTTCTTGAAC
This sequence comes from Pteronotus mesoamericanus, assembly GCF_021234165.1. NCBI lineage: Eukaryota > Metazoa > Chordata > Mammalia > Chiroptera > Mormoopidae > Pteronotus > Pteronotus mesoamericanus. The sequence goes on from NW_026555329.1 coordinate 22,920,631, forward strand.
AAAATATGGTTAGGGCCTGAAGTATTTATTACAGGTCTGGTTACCAGATAGTAAAAGAAACATGAACGTGGAAATTGTTTCCTTTAAAATGTGTGGCTAAAATGAACATGAGGTGAAATGACTCAAGGTATTATTCAACCTGATGCAGAAGTTTAAAGAAAATACTGCTACTTCTGCCACTGAGAGGACAGAATGTCTTCCCCATTGTTGCTCAGAAGATTAAAGTACAACAGAATGATTAAACTTAGTGGCTCTAAAAAATTTTGCATAATAGGCATGGTAGTCCAAAATGAACCACTGTCATAACGCACAGTTTGATTTTAAAAATGTTTAATATAAAAGAGTTATTGTAATTAAAACTGTTTTTAAATAAGCAGTTTATTTTGGAATAAATCTAAATTTACAGAAAAGTTACAAAGATAGCCCAAAGATTTCCCATATACCCTTTATTTGGCTTGCGCTAATGTAAACATTTCATATAACCATTTGTGAAAACTAGAAAAATAATGTTGGTACGATACTAATAACTAAACTACAGACTTATATTTCATCTCACTAGTATTTCAACTAACTATAACCTTTTTATGTTCCAGGATCCATTCCTGGACACTAGATTACATTTAATCTAATAAACATTTTAGTATAATTATTTTAAGCATAAAATGAACAAATATACAATTCAGAAATCTAATATTTTACGATGTTAAACTGTCTGTTTTGTTAGCAGCCTAAAAGGAAAATTGTCTAACTTGATTCTCTTCTTTGTAGGTCATTTAAATTGATCTTGAAGCCTTCTCACCTTCTTAATTAGATCTCCACTTTTTGTCTATCATACTTTGGTTCCGCTTGTCCAAGAGGTGTCAGTATAACTAGGTTAGAGGGTCTGTATGCGAAACAGCAAAAGTAGAGTTTGTCATACATTTCACACCACTCTCTCTGGTGTTCATTTACTTTCTAGAAGTGACAGGGTCTTACCCCCCACGCCAAAAATTCATTTCCCAGGGCTCACCAGGGAACTCTAAAGTGGTATTTTTTTCCTTGGTAGGCATCTTTAGTTTACTCTTTCTTTACTCTCATATCGAAATTTACCCAGCTCATACTTTATTTCAAGGACATTAGCAAGGTGTGGCTAGCCAAGTCTGACTAATTAATTGTGTCAAGATGTTTCTAGGTGGCCCTGACCACTGTGGCTCAGTTGGTTGGATATTGTCCTGCAAAGCAAAGGTGGCTGGTATGATTCCGGGTTGGGGGCACATGCCTGGGGTGTGTGTTTGTTCCCCTAAAGGTGGATCAGTGCTTCTCGCTCACATCAATGTTTTTCTCCCTCTCTCCCTCTCTCTAAAAATAAGTATCTCTAAAAAAATATCTTTTTTAAAAAAGATATTTCTAGGTAGCATCAGCATAACGTTACTCATTGTAAAAATAATTGCTTACTAAACAGCTTCTTGTTACTTCATTTAGGAGAAATAACTCTATTGCTGGAATTTTCCAGTGCCATGGCAGGTCAGTGGAAGAGATTTTGGTGGACAGGCAGGTCTTTCAGATCTGCTTTGGTCAAATGTTTACTGTAATATCGAACATAGGAATAACCCACTTGGAAAAGAAGATTAAGTGTGTGAATAAATAAGCCTTTATAAGTGAGTATTCACATGTCTTTTTATGAGATAATTACTGTACTCAAATTCCCAGGAAGTTTTCTATACAACATATAAATTAAAGTATATCACTATGTATAGAACCATACACAGAATTTTGTTGTATTATAGTATTCATCCCACTTCTCTATATTAATATAGTTACTCAAGAAGTAAATAGTTTACCTCAGCATATGCTATAAGATTAATTTTTGATACTCTTCAACATCTATAATTTTTGTTGTGAATATTATAGGTTAGCAAGCAGTAATCATTGAATTGGATTTACTAGTACTTATGCACAAAATGCTTCCTCTCTGCATTTCCTTTTCCAAAGAGATCCCAAAGAAAAAATGTTGAAATAATAGTTTTTTCTACTGTTCACAACTCCCTTTTACGCACCCTTCCCCCCCCCCGCCCCCGCAACTGTCTTCCATATAATTACTTCTTCTTACTGCAGGTACCAAGTGCCCTCTGCCTTCCTCTCCTCTGTCCATGAAAACTGGATCTCAGGCATGGATTTGATTCCTCTATTTTACAGGTCAATATGATTTTAAGTCAGTGTGCTAATTTTCTCGGATTATTTACTTTTTAGTTTTTATGTCTAATTGTGGAATGAATAAAAGTCCTCAGCATCTACTAAAAGAATTTCAAGCTTTAGTGTAGGAGATCCTTCAGTATGTGAAATATGTGGAAATAAAGGGGGCTTCTTGGTCTCCTTCATATAACAGAACATCACAACTTTCATTGCTTCTATAAGATCCATTCTAACCTTAATTATTTTATAGATTCTATAACCTAACTGTCATCAGGCTTCACCAGCTTTCATATACAAAGGAAATAATATAACCCAAGCTTTTCTTCACTGTTACCCTTTATCCATAATGATCTCCAGGGGTGCTTTTTCCCCTTGAACCACAGATTGGATCATATCACTCTATTCAAGACCCCTTATGGCCTGAGAATGACCGCTGTAGTTCCAACCATCGTGTATCCATGTTCCAGTTGGGAACATTTATGAAGTTGCTTTCTTAGAAGTTCTGTTCTTATATCTTTTGCCACTTCAAACTTGAAAAGGTCGTTTTTAAAAGCTGGATACATTGCCATCTCCAACTATTTAGCTGTCTAAGTCTCATCCTTTTTAATATATTTTAACAGGGTCCATCGAGCTCAGGCCTTGGACTCAGTATATAGTCTCTGAATATTTGTTAGTTAATTAATTTATTCTTAAGAAAGGCAGTAGCTAACAGATGCCATATGAATTGCCTGAAGTGGGGCATTGAGTTGTTTTCATTCATTAGCTTTATAATCCCCCAAATAACATCAAATATTCTTTTAGTTTCACACTATTCAAAATATTGTTACCTGAGAACCATTATAAATTGGGATCTTTCACTGTACAATTAAATCAAGTTCTAGACAAAGGTAAGTGGACTGAACAAATGAGAGCTACCAGTATATACCAGCTCTTCATCTCTCCAATTTAAACTGTAGCATTTTCAAAATGAGGGCCTCAGATCATTTAATTTGTCCTAAAATAAAACCTATTTGAAGAAAACAGAAGAAGATTTATCTTATTGCCTTTTATAGTAGGTATTTATGGTTTGTTCATTCATCCATTCATATAACAATTACTGAGTTCCTTATTGTCTCTCTCACACAGGTATGTCCCAGAAAACTGCCGATTTTTAGAATTACTAAGCAAGAATAATTAAGCAGAGTAGTGGTGGTAATGAAAGGAAAAAGCAAATTTTAATATTTCTGATACCTGAATTCATAGTGAGTGGGGAAAACTTATTTCTATAGAACATGAATTTGCTTTGCTCTTAATGCATCCTGTTTTTAATTTGAAGGATATCATTGAAAGGTTACTTTCTTAGAAATATTTATAAAAATCCTAAGAATTAGTTGAATCATGTTTTTAAGATTCCCCCCCCCCTCACATTGTCAACCACTTGTACTAGAGGAATAAAAATATTTTAAGAGGCTATTGCTATACTATGAGTCACTGATTATTCTTTTTTTATATTTCCCTTTAATCATCTACAGGTAGAAGAATGGCAGTGGAATTATCAGAAGGGCCTTTGATAATGATGCTCCCTGCTTGTCCAACATAAGAGTGCTCATACAGCAGGAAAGTCAGTAATATATATTAATGATTCTCATTTACCTAACCCATTTTCTTTGTTGCTTGTTACTGACGCTTCATAAAGCACTAACCATTTACAATAAAATGGAATTCTTAGATATTTTCAATAATAATTCAAAATAAGGAAACAAATGTTTATAAAGCATATTCATGTATAGTTTAAGTCTTTATTACTACCACATTATAAATGAACCAGCTAGTATAGTCTTCTCTAGAAAGGTATTGGCAGACTAGTACAGTCATTATGCCTCACTGGAGCAGGGGTAAGACAGCACGTGCTCTCTCAGCAGGATTTTTGGAGATTCTGTAGCCTAAATGACTATGAGGAATGGGACCAGGCACCCTTACTCCCTGCCCACTGGAGCTGGAGAACATCAGCAGTCCAAGAATTTTGTGATCATTTCCTTTAAAAATCTGAATTTGGGTCTGGCATCTTACTAAAGCACTTACTGTATCTTGATATATCAGCTATAACTTGTCATTCAATGTTCTGCAATATTCTCTCTTTGGGAAATTTGAAATTTGGGACTGGAATGGGATTTGACTAAAACATAAACACATTATTTTCTATTCTTTTTTGTGTCTCTGAGTATTACAAGAGTATTACAAGAGGATTCCAAACTCTTGTAATTTCTCTTCTTTTTCAAAAATATTTTATTTATTTATTTTTAGAGAGAGCAGAAGTGGGGGAGAAAGAGAGGGAGAGAAACATCATGTGTGGTTGTTTCTTGCGCACCCCCTACTGGGGACATGGCCTGCAACCCAGGCGTGTGGCCTGAGTGGGAATTGAACCAGTGACACTTTGGTTTGCAAGATGGTGCTCAATCCATTGAGCCACACCCGCCAGGGCTCTCTTTTTAATTAATAATTTAGTTATGGGCAGTTGGAGAAGATGTTAGAATAATTTTTTTCTCTTTACAACTCTTCTATTATAATAACTGATATTTATTTGGGGAGGAATTTCCCACCTCTTTTATTCTCTTTTTTAATCCCTTCTTAAGTGTAAAGGAAGTAATAATCCTTCCAGTAAACCTCTATGGGTTCATCCTGGACTGTGAGAACTGCTCTCTTGTATGCCATTAATTTCAAATTTGGATTTCTTTTTACCTAATGTGTAAATGGTCTCTCTAGTATTTAGGGATGATTGCATCTCTTCATTAAAGAAACCATCTCTCACATGAAACTTCATCTTAGAAAAAAAATGTTAATATTGTAATCTTGAGTTGTAAGATTTCTGACAGAAAATTCTCTCATAGATGAAAGGTAGTTTCTTATCAAAGAAAAATGGTATCTTATTAGCTGATGAACACTGTTAAAAGAAGATGAGATCTATGATATATAGAAATTACTTAGAGTTCACACAGGAGAAAAGCCAATAACTACATCAAATTTATATTACTTCCTTCTACGATATTAAAGTGCTGCAACAAGAAAGCAAAGGTGTCTTATAAAACATTACTAGATATAAAAGACTGTAGCAGAATTAGATAGTACATAAAATTGAGTAATTTTGACCCATTTTATTTGGAATTACCACGGAGTTAAAGCAATGATACAGCCAGCCCACCTTTTACTGATAATAGTAGCCCAAGTTTATAAAACAAAACAAAACAACTCTGCTTTGTTTGTGCTAGTCATAATATCTGGTAATTTTACTTGGAATTGTTGGATGGTTAGAACCAGAAAGTTGTGTTCATTGAGTTATTTTATCCCATCACATTCTGTGGGTCTTAAATATATCCAGTCTCACTTCATGTCTTTTTCAACAGGGCCATGATTGGGGTCCAGGTGAATTACTACCATCTTTTTCATGGTATGTTTGGTGACAAGCATGACTGGTAACTTAGTACTGTGTCAGTTCAGCTAGAACTATTGTCCTCAAAATTTCTTGTCTTTGGTAGTTTCAATTTAAAGTTGGCCATTAGAGAAATTTGCATGAGATTTGGAAAGGAGAATCAGCAGCCATTATAGCAGAATGTTGGTGCAGGGTCCCAAGGCCTTGCTCAGCACATGCTTGTGTATGTTACATGCAAGAATGCAGGTGTGAGTGTGTGTGTACTGACGTTCTGGCTCCCCTGTTCACTCCGTTCACATGGAGCAGCACCCAGGCCCATAGCTTCTCTAGCTCCACGAGACGCTATCTTCTCCTTCAGCTCTCCAGTTCCTGGGCCAGTTGCTATGTGCAGCAAGGTGGTCAAAAAACCCAGCTTTTTCTGAGGTGGTCTGCATCCTTGGGGTTTCACATGAGGAGCAACAAACAAAGGTTCCGTTTTGTCTTTGTGGAAGAAAAATGTGTCCAGCTTTTCTTCCTGACTCTCTGGCCTGCTGACGTACAATGACCTCAGGTTCACTACCACCTGCAGAGGCAACAGCTTTCCTGAGACTTCCTCAGAGACTTCTCTGTGATCCTTTATTATTGGCCTTTCTCTAATTCTCTATTCACATTTAGACCTTTTTTTCCTCAGCTTCTCTCACAATTGTGTAAGTTCTAATACCTCTAATAAATTCCTTATTCCATACAATTCATAATTGCTCTTTTCCTGATGGAACCCTATTTCGGGGTCCCCAACCTTAGGGCCACAGTACCGGCAGAGCCTGTTAGGAACCGGGCTGCACAGCAGGAGGTGAGCTTGAATGTAATGCACTTGATCATCCAGAAACCCCACTCCCTCCCCATCCGTGGAAAAATTGTCTTCCACCAAATTGGTCTCTGGTGCCAAAAAGGTTGGGGACCGCTGCTCTATCGGATATAATGACTATGTGTAGAAAGGATTACAAGCATTATCCTTGGTTATGCCTCAATGGGAGAGTTAAAAAAACTCAAGGTAAAAGATATTCCTTGGACATTGAAAAGAAGACGTGTGTTTAGCCTAACAGGGGGCTGGGAAGAGTATAGCCTACACCAGGGAAAGCCCTAGAATCTTAAATATAGCAAGGAAATTAAAAGGGACTGCAGGAGTCTACCTTGTATATACTTATATTCTCATGAATCAAAATTAAAAAGAGAACTAACTCTCAATATGTGTACTTTTCTTTATACAGGTGTGGGCAAAAGTACGCTTACAGTTGTGAGTACGCAAAACAGTTTATTTTCTTGTATTATTATTTATTAATTATTGTATTATTTTCAATACAGACAATTGTAAATCTACTTTTGTCCACTCATGTATATATTTTACATTCTTTAATAACAATTTAATCTGTACTCTTTTTTTTGCTTTCACATACTTGTAATCACAAAAGGAAAAAGAAAAAGATAAGACAGAAGGTAAGATGTTAGGAAGTGCTTACCTAGTTTGTGAATGAAATATTTTGAGGATTTATTTTATTTTTAGATCACTCTTTTTCCAATTGCAAAATAAAGCAGGCTCAAAATATTACAAACAAAAGAAAAAAGACACCCTAAATTCCATCATCCAAAGAAGTAATTTTGTTTGTTTTTGTGTATATTATCTTACCTTTTGAAATAAACACTCAGACTATCAGTTTGAATATGTATGTATATGCTAATTTCAAACACTTTTTAGATACTCAATAAACATACCTTTCAGGAACTTCTGTTTCCAGCACTTTGCTAGCAGCATCCTTAAAAAGTAGTGAAAAGTCCTGACATTTCTTTATAATATTTTATAATATAGAATTTTGGCTGATTGGGTGTCACCCCACTTAGTTCAGTAACCTCTGTACTACTACAAAAACTCAACTCTCATAGTGGCAAAACCCAATTCTAATAAATTCCTCATGAACAAAGAAACAACTTCTTAGGCCTCGGTTTTCTTAACTTACAAAATAGGGGCTATAAAGCAGTTCTGATTATGAGTTGCTGATCCTCCGACATGTGACAAGGATAAATTCTAAGGTGAAAGATATAGAACAAGTAGCTGAAGGCATTGGAGAATGACCAAAAGTAAGCAGAGTCTGGAGAGGAGTAGACATTTGTAAGAAGGGAAGCACTCAGATTCCTATTTTCAGATTCCAGCCTCAGCCGGCCGCTACAGGTTGCCTAAAATTCTGGTGCAAAACACCAGGTTTTTTGGCATGAAGAATGGGAGAACAGTTTGGAATAAGTACACTTGCTGGAAAACAAGCGGAAAATCCAAAGAAGGAGGGATCCAGAGTAGGGAATTGTCAAATTCTTTCTATAATCTCTTGCTGACTCTTGAACCATACCTAAACAGGGCAAACTTTAAGCAGCCAAGCCAAGACTAAAAGCACTGACCTAATATTTGATCTGCTGCCCATAAAACAGGCCAATCAAATCAATAGTATGCAAAACCATAACAATCAGACAAAGAAAGAAAAAGCTAACATTCTTTGGGAGACTATTCTAGGATTCAGGGTATTTGCAAAATAACATTTACAATGTCAAGGATACAACCTAAAATTACTTAGTACACCAAGAAACATAAAAATGTGACTCATTTTTTAAAGAAAAGACAGTAAACAGAAATCAGCCTGGATATGCTCTAGATGTTGGAATTAGCAAACAAAGATTTAAAACAATTACTGTCAACATATTTGTAACTGAGCAAAGTAGGGCCTGTGCGCGTGCCTCCTTGATGCAGGACCCAGTAATAGTGTTGGAAGAAACAGATTTTTTATTTACAGGGGTGAAACCTCAGAGGGGCTGAGAGCACTTCAGCTCAGAGCCCTGTTCCCCCATGAGACCCAGCACTTCCCTTGCTCCCCACCAGACTATAAGCCAAAACCCAGCCCGATAGTCGCGCATCTCCGTATCTCCTGTTCTTAAGCTGGCTGCGCAGGCCGATCTCTACCTTCTCGCAGCAGCCCTCCCCTTCAGGACCTAGGGTATGTTGTCGTCAGCCTCCATGTTAATAGTCTAGGAAACCATGTACCATGTTGCACTGGATCATGCTGAAGTCCGGAAAAGGCACATGTCCCAAGAGAGTGACCTTTCTATATGTCCTGAGTCCCAAGAGTCCAGAGAGAGTCTGGATCTGGGTAGCAGCCCATCAGCCTCTTGCATGGCAGTGTCTTTGGTGGCTTTGGAATTAGCTAGAGCAGGCACGATTAGAGCATCAGCCTGCCCCCTTCCTTACTATACTAGGCTGCCTGGCGGAATCCTGACTACCAACTGCGATGCCGCTGCATCATTACAGGCACCATGGCTGACTCCTCCACTACAGACTACAGAGCTGCTACTTCACTGCTGGCCACAAGGCTGAATTCCCTTCGGGCTCACATCTCCTTCCTCATGGCTACTCCTCTTCCTTCCCTTTCTTCACTCCGTCCACACGGCTCTCCCCCATGGTGGACCAGCTCTACCACGAATTGCTTAGCTGCTACATCATGACTCTGCCTCTTCAGGGCTGCCCACCATTATTTTAAATATTGACCCGGAGCGTCCTGTGTGACCTCATCTCAGCTCCTCTCACAATGTGCTACATTTTCCAGTTTCCTGGACCTTCTACATTCTTTCAGCTCCCATCTTTAGTCATGGCAAAAACAACTCAAGGAGGCAGGGGAGCCATCTTCCTGCCTATGTAAGGAGTTAGGATACACCCTTAAAGGCAATAGGCCTTTTTCCCTGAGGCACTAGCACAGCTATTAACTAGCTATCAGTTACCATAGATATGCACAATATCTTAAGCTTATCACCCTCTCTCCCTTCCCCAATACCCCCTTCCCCCAGCCTTGCAGCAGATGTATTCAGCTGCAGGATACATCTCTGTTCTGGGCACCCCTCACTCTACATCCTGTTTCATATTCAAGGATATGAAAGAAAGTATGTATACCATAAATGAAATAGAGAAAATCTAACAGAGAAAAAGAAGCTATAAAAATAAAAAAATGAAAATTCCAGACAAAACCACATCAACTCAGAATTGTACATCCAGTACAAATGATCTTCCAAGAGTGAAGGGAAAATAAAATACATTTGCAGATAAAGAAAAATAAAAGAATATGTTGACAGTGGACATGCACCAGAAGAAATGACTAAAGTTCTTCAGGCTAAAGAATGTTTTAGTGTGTACTGTGCATTTGTATCATGGATTTATAATGTATGTAGACATAATGCATTTGATAACTATAGCAAAAAGGATGGAATGGTTATTAAATTCAGTTATGCCTTGCAAGATTTCTTCATTTTACATCATTTGGTCTTATATTAACCCTAAGTAGCCTATGAAAAATTAAGGATATCTATTGTGATCCTTAAAGAAACCACTAAAAAAATGCAAACACGCATAATGGGGATCCTAGAATATATGATATGTATACACTTTCTATGTTTTAGCTAAACTAAAGATAAACTACACCTAAGATAAACTTTTATTTCTTATTTTTTTCTTTCAAAAGTGACAACAAAATATTTCATACTAATGGTCCTTTTCCACAATGATCTTTTTTCAGCTTCTCTCCTGAACCTATTCTTTTTCTCCTATCTCAGAGACGCTATTTTGTTCATCATTGCCTCCTGTGTTCCTGAAAAAATAAAATAAATAAATAAAAAAATAAATAATACCTTCTTTCTCTTTAATTAGTCAGCAGTCAAGAAGTGCTTGTTTTCTCTGCAGGGCACTTATTTGTTTCATCTCCATTTCCTGCTGTCTTTCTTCCTAAGGTTATTGAATCTCTCTTTGATAAATACATTGTTATTAAGGTTTACTGGAGGCAACTGCAATGGTAGATGTTTTAAATTAATGTCTTTCATTATAATGAGTCAGAAAGCCAATGAATTGAACTTTTTTTCTTTTTGTAGATATTCAGCATTAGTCAGTGAGCATGTTCCTGCTGTGTGTGGAGTGCTTTTCTAAGTTCTACGGGGTGTGACAATGGCAGCGTTTCCTGGAGAAGCACACTGTGTAAAGGAGAAGCGGGATAAACACAAGTATGACAGGCCTGTGACTATGTGATTGGAAGGCAGGAAGCAGGGGACAGATGAATAGGCCTGTGGTCTGACTAATCCAGAGGATCTTCACAGGGAACACTAGAGTCCTGAAAGACTTGGGTATGCCTTGTGGAAAGCTGATAAAATTTCCTGAATGGAGAGAATGTCACGAATGTGAACTAGAAATCAGCTAAAAATATTTGTGGAGTGCTCGTTGTGTTATATGCCAGTCACTAGAAAAACATGAAATAAATATAGTGTTTTTATAACTCTTAGGGAAGATCACATGTTCTCATGGAAAAAAAGACAACACATGTAGTAGTAGATGACAAACAGAAAGAGATGCCCAGTAATGTAGTGAAAATGAACACCTATTTGCAGAAGTGAGGCTAAATTACTAAGTGAAAGAGACTCTGAAACGGGATGAGGACCCAAAGTGACAGAGAGAAAGGGAGAATGCCCTATAGTACAACTGAGGGATGAAGTCTGTGGACAATGGGAACATGAGGGGAACAGGATGATCATGATAAGATAGTGAAGAATATATTGTTTCTGGTGAGATGATTTAAATAACATTCCATTGCGTATGTGTATCAATCATATTTTCTTTTTAAATTACATTTGTTGGGGTGACATTTGTTGATAACATTATATTGGGCTGGCCAAAAAAGTCCACATGGTTTTTTCCATACAATAAAAGACACATTTTTCATTTTCACCAATAACTTTATTGATTTGGATATTTTGAGTATGTCGGCTGTCTCCCGCATGGTATAACATTGATTATTCTCAATTAATGTCTTGATTTGATTGCTGTCAACTTCAACTGGTCTACCTGACCATGGAGCATTGGCCAGCGAGAAATCTCCAGCATGAAACTTTGCAAACCACTTGTGACATGTTTGCTCAGTCACAGAACCTTCTCCATACACTGCACAAATCTTTTTTTGTGTTTCAGATGCATTTTTCCCTTTCTTGAAATAATAAAACATCATATGCCAAAAATGTTCAATATTCAAATCTTCAATATTAAAATGGCTACACAAAAATTCACTAATTTTGGTAAATTTTTATTTAAGTGCACACTGATATGACACCTGTCACAAAACAACCTAACAAAATAGTTTCAAATAAAGTTGAAGACAACTAAGTGCGACTAGACCCATCTTATGGAAACAAATGAACAAACAAACTTTTTGGCCAATGCAATGTAAGTTTCAGGTATACAGCTCTATAACACATCTGTTGTATATCGCATTCTATGCTCACCATCCAGAGCCTAGGCTCCTGTCACTTCCCCTCTGATAACCACCATACTATTGTGTGTGTCTAGGTTTGTTTGTTTGTTCTGTTAGGTCATGTGTTGCTTTCTGTTTTATATGCCACATATGAGTGAAATGATACAGTTCTTATCATTTTTCATCAGACTTATGTCACTTAACTTGACATCCTCAAGCCATCCTGTTGTTGCAGATGGAGATTTTTCATTGTTTTTTAAGGCTGAGTACATTCTGTTGAGTATGTGTCCCACATTTTTATCCATTCATCCATCGAAGGACACTTAGCTTGTTTCCGTGTCTTGGCTATCGTGAACAATGCTACAGTGAACATAGGGGTACATGTATCTTTACAAATAAGTGTTTTCAATTTTTTTTAATCACCCAGGAGAGAGATTGCTGGGTCAGATGATATAACTCCATGGTTAATTTTCTGAGGAAACTCCATGCTGTTTTCTCGAGTGGCTGCACCAATTTACATTTTTGCCAGCAGTATACAAGGATTCCCTTCACTCCACATCCTAACCCACGCTTGTTATTTCCTTTCTTATTGATGATAGCCATTCTGACAGGTGTGAGGTGGCATCTCATTGTGGTAAAAAGAAAATATGGTGGTTCAACTCAAAAGCACACAATATATTTTAAAATAGAGATGGTAAATTCATGTAGAAGTTTAGATTTAACAGTTGGTCGAGTTAACTAATCCACCTAATTTATCATATCCAAAACAAACCCTATCCTAACTAAGCTAACATGTTTCCCAAGCCATTATTTTCATTGAAATCATATTAAAGAAATCAACAACAAAACAAAAACACAACCAACCAAATGGTGGGATATAAAACAGAAAGCAACAAATGACCTAACAGAACAAACAAACAAACATAGACACACAATAGTATGGTGGTTATCAGACGGGAAGTGTCAGGAGCCTAGGCCTTGGATGGTGAGCATGCAATGTGATATACAACTGATGTGTTATAGAACTGTATACCTGAAACTTACATTGCATTGGCCAAAAAGTTTGTATATATTTACAAGGATACCTTCCCAAAATAATACCCAAAATATGTAAAGAACTCATACAACTCAACAGCACATTTTCAAAGTTTTTCTCTGGTTAGAAAAGGGCGTGTTGGCTGGGTAGCTTGGGTATGTATAGACCTCTGCCAAAATGGATCATCTCAAGGAGAAAAAGGAACAAAAAGGTGAAAAAGAAGAGAGAAGAAGACACTGAGCCTCTGTAATTTGAACAAACCTGGTGACAGGCAAGAGAGGCGGGAACGGGGGCGATGCAGTGGCACGAGCGCCCCGCGGGTCTCTGGGCTGGTGGAGTAGACAAGGTGAGGGCGGGGCCTCGAGAGCGCGCCGGCCCGCTCTGCCCCCTCACTGCGTCCCTAGAAAAGGAGCGCGGTTCTGCCCGTGGGGCTCTGTCGGGATTCTCCGGAGGCCGCAGAAGAACCGCAGCGCGGCTTTTGGAGACCCAGAGCCTCCCAGCCAGGAGCGTGGCGCGGCCCAGACAGTTCAGCTGCCCAGAACTCAGGGCGCCGGGTGAGCGCTGCTTCCCGCTTTTCCCCTGCTCGAGCGGTGGGTTCGGCTGGACAAGGGATGAGAGCTTAGAGGATCGGGGGTCGTCCCAAGCCCGCGCTGAGACCTCTTGTCCCTCCCTGGCAGGAGCACCCCGCGTTCCCCACGTGAGTGCAGCCCACGCCGGACATCGCGCCTGGACGCGCGCTTTTGCGGCGGACGAGAGGTGCTTATTGCCGCGCGGGCTCCCTCTTCTGCGTCCAGGTGACCACACCCGGGAGGAGGGCACTGGTCGGGGAGCGTCACCTGAAAGTTACCGGGGGGAAAAAAAATACTTTCCCGTCCCAACCAGTACGTCCCTTTTAGATCTTCATAAAGTGGTTAATTTGGGTAATCTGCACAATTTTCGACGACGTGAAACGACCTTCATAACCTAAATTTAAATTCGCTTCCTTTGATTTGTCTCTTCATCCTAATTTTATGGGGAAGGGAGGAGGTGGCAGGTGGCAGACGGCAGTATATGGGGAAGGAGGTGAGTCTTGTCTTCTAGATCTGTTTTCACCTGGCTGTCAAACTTGTGTCAGGGACACAATGCCAGGTGCTCTGTGGCAGCCCTTTACTTCTACCTACATGCTTTTAGGCTGATTTACTGATCAACTGGCAAGGAAACTTTTGCAAGGAGCCATTAGAGAAAGCCAAGAGTTTGCTGAATATCATTGGCCTGCAACATGTCATATTAGTTTATATCACCTTTATTGTCTTCTTTCTTGTTAATCTCCATCCAGCTCCTGAACAACCTGAGAGAAGCAAGGGGTCCGCCGGACATCTATACATAACAAATATTTTCAATGAATAAAAATGAAAAATTTTTAGTATCAGTAACTTGGAAACTTAAAATGGTGCTTGAGTGTCCAGCACGACTTGGGTAAACTTTTTCGGATGGTTACAGGTATAATGGGGTGCATTTTGATTCACTTAGTTGAATGTGTGCTGGTAGGAGTCTTGGCTAGGAAGGGGGCAGAACTGAGAACTTCCTGAGCCATGTCACTGAGAATTTTCTAATCTGTAAAAGAAGAAGGTTGGAACACATGCTTTTTAAGGTTTCTTCCAGCTCCTAAGGTGCGTGATGAAATACAGGGTCTGACAGAAGCCTGCCTGAGTGTGGCTGGTAGGGTAATAATACAGGTGTAATAATTTATAGTTTTAATTTGAACATTTCACCTAACATGTCATATGGTGTGCTTGAGTGGGATATTGTTATGTTACTGAATTAAATGCTTATGATTTTGTAATAAAAGAGTTTGTGATAAAAAGGGGCATTATTTGTGCTGGACCCTGTTTATCTATAGCATCTTCATAAATTTGTGTTGGATTTCAGTGACTCCTGAAGACTGTTTATCAGAATGTTGTTAAAAAAATTTGTAATGTCCTTTCAAAGGATGGTCTGAGAGTTGGCAACTGAGAGGAAAATAAACAAATACCTAGCAGACAAATTTGGCTGGATCAAAAATGAATACATATTATTTATAATTTTTCAGATTTAAAGAGATCATTGAGTAATTGAATAGTCTTCTTTTTAAGTTAAAAATACATCCCTCTATTTTTTTTTCCTGCATAGAATATGGATTTTACCACAAGAAGACGGTTTTGCCTACCACTGTGGTGCATGGTGCTGATCAATCTGATTAACGCAGATTTTGAATTTCAAAAGGGAGTGCTTGCCAGCATCAGCCCAGGGATCACAGAAGACATTGATCACCAGTGCTGGAACGCTTGCTCTTTGATGTTGATAGATCTCAAGAAACTCAAGATAGAGCACAATGTGGATGCTTTCTGGAATTTCATGTTGTTCTTGCAAAAATCCCAGCGGCGTAGACATTATAATGTCTTCTTAAGCATAACTCGGGATTTCTGGAACATGTATGTAGACTGCTTGCTTTCAAGATCTCATGGAATGGGTAGAAGACAGGCGATGTCTCCCAAGTATGATTTTCCACAAAAGATAACAGGAGGTAATTTAAATGTATACTTAAGAGAACAGCAGTTTCGTTTTCTTAAAAATTAAATATTTAATCATTTTGATTTTTCAAGTTTATCCAACAAGCTAGCAAACTTGTGATATTTTTTCCTAATATAATTGGCTTTAACTTCCATTTTGACTGACTTTATATTATGTAGAAACCATGGGAGCTCTGATGTACAAACACTTGATTCCATATGATCTTGGACTGTAATACATTTTGATATATCCATAAAATTACCTTATTTTTCCCAATGAAGTTCATAATAAAGCCATTTAACACTGTATTCATATTACATTTGTTGAAGAAATTGTTAAACATTGGACATGTATTTGGCCTTTTGAAATTAATTTTTTCAATAGGGTTGTTTAAAAGGAGGGACTCTTAAGAGTCATATTAGAATAAATATTAATAATTTGTCCTCTGTAAACTTACAGGACTGGATTTTACAAAAACATGACTTTTACATCTAAGAGACAACACAGAAAGTATTTCAAGCAAGATGACACTAACCCGAAAGTTTGTCAGTATTTATAAGATCAACTATTTCCTGTAGTATTTATCAAAATTGTTATTTCCAGTTCTTCAAATTGATGAAGATTGTATTTTTGTTGATGTGTAATTGCTTTGTACCTATTGAATGATCATTTCCATCTTTTCAGATAGCTTGTTAATAATTTTTTAGAAGACATCTTTGAAAAGCAGCTTTAAAAAAAACTCCACTTAAAATGAAATGTAACGTAGTTTTTAAAGCAACAGTAATGGAGTAGAATTGTAACCAATTTTATAAGGTATCTTATACATCATATTGACTTTAAAATTGTGCCAAGACTAAAGCCAGTATTGTCCTAAAAAGTGATATTTAATTTGATAGAGTGTACTGTGTGGCTTCTGATATGTACATTTCATCACCAAGCCATCTTCTACATTAAAGTATTTTTCTATGTCTTAAGGACTAAATTTTTTTATTTTCTCATTTTTATTGTCTTCATTTTTAAAAAGAACCACAAACAGAAAGGCAGTAAGAAATTTTATTTTGGTAAAGTGCAGTTTGATAGAATTTTTGTCTTTAGGTTTTAGCTCAGTTGGTTTTTATATTTCCTACTTATGTCTCACATCTTATTCCACAAAGGATATGAAGCTTTAAAGAAATATACCAAACAATAGGGTAACATGAAGTAAAGGAGGAAATTGGGATGATGGGAAATGAAGACAGGAAACTAATACTATGTGGTTTTAGCTTAGATTAATGCTTTAAAATGTCATAAAAACCTTTACCTTTGATAAAGGGTAGCTGTAAATTTGGTCTGAGTTCTCTACTTCTCTAAGTGAAGAAGGATGCATGAGCAGTTTCAAGATTCACAGTGCTGCTAAGAAAAAACAATACTGAACAAGTACACAGCTGTCTGATGGTTTGACTTGACCCAAGAATAAACTTTGAATTAAGTGAGGGGGACTGACATTCTTTGAGTCATGGACCACTTTGAAGATCTCATAAAGCTATAGACCCATTACTAGGCATTGTGGATACACACACTCATCATTTTGTGTATAATTTTAGCAGGGGAGGGGTGTTTGCCCATGAACCCCAGGTTAAGAATGACTAATATTAAAGAATTAATGGACTGCAAAAAGCTTTTGGCTATCTTTTACAAATATTATTTCATACAACTAAGTTTTATATAATAAATGCAGAGAATATGAGGTTACAAGTTTAATGAATTCCTAAACCAAAAATATTTTATCTTGCTAATGAAAGGTGGATCCCTAAGCTTAGAAAATCAACTGGTTGGAGGGTAGGGCTTATGTTCTCTTATAAAATGCCCAGACAGATGCCACAGAAGATGCCTAATTCATTTTCTGGAGGCAGAGGCACAGGTCATGATTTTCCTTAGAAAACAGTTGTTTACAACCCATGGACACATGATTGAAGCTCAAAACCTCAGTGCCATAAAGTCTAAAAGCTAGCCCTGGCCGGGTAGCTTAGTTGGTTAGAGCATCATCCTGATGCACCAAGGTTGCAGGTTCGATCTCTAGTCAGGGCACATACAGAAAGCACCAACGAAGCCATGAATAAGTGGAAAAACAAATTGATGTCTCCCTCTCTCTCTGTACTTCTTTCGTTTCTCTCTCTAAAATCAATAAATAAAAAATTGAAAAATAAAAGAAACTTTAGCCTAAAAAATTGTCCAACCAGTTGTCATCAATCATAGTTGTCATAAAAATTTCGTTGCATTAAAGATGAACTTTTTAGTGTTAATCAATATAACTGTTAGCCTTCTAAAATAGGTTAATTACAAATAGTTTCCTTTCTATTAATTGAATTTACATGCTACATTGGATTATTAAAAATATTAAAAAGGACATTTGCCAAAAAGGGCATTCTGGTTTTAGAGCAGTTCAACTTAAGCTTTTTACATATCATGTTTTATTAAAATTCCCCCCAATTTTTGCCCCAAATCATGTCATTTGTATATAGAAAAATTTATTTTTTCAGCATTCATTTAACAAAAATTAATTGAGCTTGGAGATATACTGCTGAACAATTGACTCACAGAGCTATCATTGCGATAGGACAAAGGCACAGTAGGAAATATAACTCATTCAAAAGCAGTTTTACAATATCAAAATATAAGTTTAAAAAAAGAGAAATGATGGTCAAAATGGAGTTGAGTGGGGAAAAAGTGTGTTCTTTTGCCCTATTCAAAATCATTTGGTGAGATCAGTCAGATCATTCAGAACCAAACCAAACGAAAAACGCCACCAACTCAGGCCGTGATGTTATGGTAAGCACGCAATCACTTTCACAGTTCGGGGTGTGTACTGAGCTCCTATAGCCTAACTTACAGCCAGTCATCTCCCAGAGAGCTCAAGGCGGAGGAGAAGAGACAGGCAGCCCAACAGCTAATATTGCTCCCCAAATATTTCTCTATAGGGTGATAAAGTGGACAATAATTGAACGTCTATACCTAAAGCTCCTTTGTTCTTCCTGTAGAATTTTTGTTTTACTTTGAACTTGTTATTTGGGGATAGTTTCAGTTTTTCGGAAAAGTTACAAGGATAGCACCGTTCTTCTATACCCCTCACCCATTTTTTTCCCATTACCATCTTACATTAGTATGGTACATTTGTCATAACTAATGAACCGATACTATTACATTATGCACTAAATTTCATATTTTATTTGGATTTCACTAGCTCTTAGAAGAAGGATGTGAAATCCTTTTAGGGTCCCATCCAGGACACTACAACTGCATTCAGCTGCCATGTCTCCTTAGGCTCTGAGAAGATATACACAGGATTTCGCAGAAGTGATGTTACTTGAGTGTGGTTGGAGGATAACAATATGGGTGTAATAATTTATAGTTTTAATTTGAACGTTTCACCTGAAATGTCGTATGGTGTGCTTGACTGTGATATTATGTTACAGAATTACATGGTTGTGATTTTGTAATAAAAGCGTTTGTAATAAAAAAAGGGGCATTATTTGTGCCAGATCCTGTATTTGATGATTTTGACATTTGCCTGATGCTTTTCTCATGATTAGATTAGGGTTATAGGTTTTGGGGTGTTTTTTTTTCTGATGAAAACTATAGAGGTAAAGAACTTTTCTCAATGTTTTATATCAAAGGTACATGCTATCAACATCACTTACCAGTGATGATGTTATCTTGGCTAATGCAATGTTTGACAGGTTTCTTTGCTGTAAAGTTATTTTACTGTCTTTTTCATATTGTACTCTTTGGAAGTAAGTCACTAAGCATAACCCACACTTAAGGGGATGGAGTTCTGTTCTACCTCCTTGAGGTGGGAATATTTGTCTCCCCTCCCTCCCTCCCTTCCTTCTCTTTCATCATTTATATGTAGATATGGGCTTATGGATATTTATTTATATTTTGGGTTATAATCTGATGTTACTTATTTATTTTGTTGCTCAAATTATTCCAGCTTCAGCCATTGGGAGCTCTATTCGATGCTCTAGACACATCTTGTGTATTTCTGCCCCATCTCTAGAACCAGCCATTTCTCCAAGGTCCCTGGGTTTTTTATATCGGAGAACATTGTTAGAAAGGAGATCTGGCAGGGTGTTGGGTTTATCTATCAAATTTTGACCTGCTAGTACCACCAGGCCAGTTTCTGGATGTCAGTGGCTGCTTTTTATCTTTCACAGAAAACATCTTTGACATTTTCCTTGGCTGTAATTATGCTAAATACAAGCAATCATGAAACATGATTGCTAATGAAACTCAGGCTCTGTGGACAGAAAGTGTGTAAGAATGAGAGGAACTAGTTTCATTATACTACCTTCCATAAGTCTGGCTAGACCTGGAAATTACTGGTCACAGTGTAGAGGTTGACAAATTGTAGCACTTCAGAAGGGGCTGGTCAGATTCATAGTCTTGAAAACTGCATATTTTACCTAAAAAGACTTAGGGCGAACACCTTAGATTTTTCCTGATATGAACTGCACCTTGTGTTTGCAGAAGGCAGACTGAGAACCAGAAGAATGGAAATTACTCATCTAGTTATTCGCTGGTTTTCATCCAATATAGGCAAGCCCTGGCTATTAGAGTTCAACCATGGAATGCTAAAAATCTCATCACAGACGGGGGTTGAAGCCACTTGCATTGATGCTCACTTAACTCCATCGTTTTTATTCTTTTGACTTTCTTTCCATCTAGTTTGTTAGCAAGATTCCGCTTGATATCTTGCCCCGACTGACTCATGGAAGGAACTACACTGTCCAGCTCTCAGTCAGGCTGGATAGGCCAGGCAGTACCTCGCCTGGGGGTTGGGAGTGGGGTGGGAGCACAGGATGTGGGGGGAGATGGGGAGACTTACAGAGTTAGTGCCATTGTCAGACAGACTGATTCACTCACTCTCTGCAGGTAGCTGCAATTGTAATAGGCACGCCTGGGTACAGTCTGTCTACCAAGTGCAAGCGTCCAGATTACACATTGCTACCACCCACCCACCTACATTTATTCAGCTGTTAAAATGGCTGCTGGGTAATAACCTGCCCGGTTTTACCTTTCTTCTTTCTGATAGGTTAAGATCTACATGGCAGCGGAAAGGTTCACAGACATCACTGAGTATTTTTTTTTTATCCTCATCCGAGAACATTTTTTCTTTGTTTTTAGAAAGAGAAAAAGGGGGGGGGGGAGGAGAAAAGTAAGGAAGAGAGAGAGAGAGAGACACTGATTGGTTGCCTCTTGTAGGCAGCCCAGGTATGTGCCCTGACTGGTAAGTGAACCTGAGACCCTTCAGTGTATGGGGTGATGCTCCAACCAACTGAGCCACACTGGCCAAGGGCACCACAGAGTATTTTGATGTAGTCAATCCTAATTAATCTGGTGGTATCAAGTCATATTATAGTAATGTAATAGTATTTATGCCTCATCATTTTAGAGGAATCTACCACTGTTATGAAATAAACCCATTTGAACTACTTTAACATGTCTGAGTTTAGCATGACTTGTATAGTATTTTGCTAGCTGAATCTTCTCTTTGAGCTCAGGACTCTGCTGCATTTGCAGAGTTCAAGGGAAAGGCTGTCAGGGGCTGAGGCCAACATCACATTGATTCAGTAACTAATTTACTGAGGTACTGGTTACAATTAATGAAAGAGATAAGGTTTCTGCCTTGTTCTTAGGGAGCTTAGTCTGGGGAAGGAGTTTATAGTCTACGAAATGGGGCAAACGTTCATTGTTCTTAGCCATGGACACTACATATTGATTTCATGTATATCTGAAGTGTATTTGGTGTTTTTTTTGTATGGGTATCTCATCACTGCATGTGTCTACCCACATCCATTCCTGTGTCTCAGTAACTCCCCTTTACATGGAGCCTTTGTGCTTAGGGCTTCCCGTGAAGAGGAACAAATGATGTCTTCTGTCTTGTTGTGGGTGGTGGTAACAGAGAAAGGGACTTGGGAGGGGAGAAACCTCACAGATAAGCTGATGCATATATAGTCTATTCCCGTGGACCACAAGAATGGGTAGCTGAACCAGAGGTGAACTGGCAACTCATTCTGATTAAAACAATAACAGCTGCAATTTCTCCCCTCATTGCAGGTTACTATCCTCACAGATGAGGATAAAGGAAAATTCCTGGAGGAATAGGAGTTGCGTGGGGGAAGAGGAGATGAAGGAAGAAGGAAGTAGAAGACAGGTCTAGCCCTCGCTGGTTAGCTCAGTTGGTTAAATCATAGTCCCTGTTACTCCAAGGTTGTGGGTTTGATGCCAAGTCAGGGCACATACAGGAATCAACCAGAGAATGCATGAATGGGTGGAATAACAAATTGATGTTGATCTCTCTCTCCCACTTCCTCTCTCTCTAAAACCAATAAATAAAAAAATGTAAAAAAAATTAGCCCTGGCTGGTGTGGCTCAGTGGGTTGAACACAGGACTGTGAACCTAAAGATCTCTGGGTCAATTCTCAGTCAGAGCACATGCCTGGGTTGTGAGCCAGGTCCCCAGATAGCCCAGCTGAGTGCAAGAGGCAACTGATCAATGTTTTTCTCCCCTCTGTCTCCCTCCCCTCTCATCTCTCTAAAAAGAAGTATATAAAACTTGAAAATTAAGACAAAAATTAGCATTAAAAAAAAAAAGAAGATGGGCCTAGTGGGGTGTTAGAGTCCTCTCTTGCCTGATAATGAAAGTGGATTCTATGACTGTCTTCCCGACTCTGTGTTCAGCAGCACCACACTGATAGCTTGGGATTGGTCAGAGTGGAGTACAAATTGGCAAACACTACAAATGAGGGCTTTTTTCCCTCTGAAATGCCAGTTGTACATTTACCAGCACACTGCTGAGTGCGCCCTATGGGCCTATAGAATCTAGATAAATTCTAGCATGTCTTCCTGTCTAAGAAAACAGGTTCTTTTTTCTCCCAGCCCTGGACATGAATTCAACTTTGGGTTTTCCTGGGCAGAGGAAGGGTTTGATGGGGAAAGAGACAGGCTACAGAAACCTCATAGTGGTGCACAGGAACGTAGATACTATTCTGCAACCAGCATCAATGCGTCTACCGCCTATTCTTTGGCAAGATACCTCCGCCATGAACAGAGGAAAAACACTTCCCCCACTCTCCCTTTTCCTTTCCCACTAAAGTAGCATAGAATTTGCTTTGTATATTTATATATTAAAACCATCTGTTTTTTAATTTCGATTTTGTTTACCTTATGACTAACATTTGCTTTTTATAAGAGATAATATTTTACTCTGACCAACATATTTGTTGCTAATGTTTGTGCTGCCTAGTATTTACATATACTCATGATAACAGTATCCTGAGTCCCTACACCGCTCCATCTATATGTTTTGGGTTGGTTGGCCTGCTTCTGGCTCCGGGAGCGGGTAGTAGTCAAATCTGGCCAAAGTCATGGTGAAGGGCTCAGGAATGCACATGCAGCCAGTCAGGGGTCCCAAAGTGCAGAGGCAATTGAAGGACTATTGAGAGACAGGTACGCACTCTTCTCCATTGGGTATCAACTTGGGAGAATGTAATCCAGGAGCTGCTAGGGAAGGAGAAGATCCAGGGTTTCAGTCCCTAGATCCAGCAACATCTGTAGTCTTCATTGCCCCTAGATTAGATAGCTACAGAGCCTGCAAAAGTTTTTTTGTACTTTTTCTTTTTGGCTTAAATCAGTTAGAATAATTCAGATGCAACCAAGAGTCTTCACTGATAGAATATGGTTCACAATTTCAGTTGAGACAATTAGTAATCTTTCCAAAAAAAAAATGATAACACTTCTGATGTTATATGTTAATATTTTCAATAAAAATAAATCTTATGTCCTTGCTTTTATTTTTAATAGTATTTTACTAAAATGTTTATTCTAAAATATTTGCTTTACATTTTATATAAAGATATATTTAACTAAAAAATTATAAGCAGAATTTATTTCAAAAATTCTCTAGAGAGCATTTTATGTAGGAACACTCTTCTTTGGCTCATCCACAATTTTTACTTTCACTCTTTGTAAGGCTCCTCCTTGAATAGGAAGTTTTTTAACAGCAATATCTGTATCGGCCAGAGGTCCTCCCACTAATCGGACAGGAGTGCTTTCCACCGCTACTACCCCACCGGAGGGCACCTGAAAAAGCAAAAGGCAAATACCTAGGAGTCAATTTACAAAATTTTCAACAGGAGAAAAACTCATTCATCCTTGAGCTTAGTACTTTGGACGAGACACAAAACATACATACAAGTAACTTAGAAGGCAGCCCGACACTGGAAAGGTAAGGGCTTTGGAGACAGGCAAGTGCGTTTGAATTCTTTTTCTACTGCTTATGAGCTTTGCAGTCAGGGCTGACTTATGTCTAGAAGAGGACCCCAGGACCACTGGAATGAGGCGCAGACCTACTGGACGAGGAGGCTCTGCGCATGTCCTGTCAAAGGCAGGCAGAGAGAGAATCTGACCGGTGTTTGCCCTGGGCGAGGGCCCTAAAGCAGCCCTGGGCGAGGGTGGAGGTACTTTGAAGACATATCTGCCTGAACCGTGGGAAATTTGAACAGCAAAAATAAAAAATGTGAGAACAAACCCCATGGAAATAACACTCTGGGGACTAAATTCAGTATCTGCTAAGAAAAATAATGGAGTAAAAGAAATCTTACCGTTGTGTTAAGGCCTTTGATGTCTGTCTGGTGAACTATTGCATTTGGTGGTTGCTCACTGTATCTAGAGGATTTTATAGCTTTTTCCTGAAGTCTTTTTGCTTTCTGAAGATTTTAAATTAGGAAGAAAACAACATTGCTATTAAAGCATTAACTATGATACTTAACAATGAAGTATACAAATTATATTTAATTGTGTCTGACTTATTTTTTTATTAGCACTGGAATCTGCATTTACTTATTTAAGCTAAGAAGTTAATTGTTGGCAGAAGACACCAGTCACCTGAAAACATCACTGAGATTTCCTGAAGTACTGGTCATATACCAAGGAATAAAGCAGGCCCTACAGAAATCAGGTTCAATTTTTCACGCATAATTGAATAAGCTACTGAATTTACATAACTGTGATTCATGTTTTCAAAGTATTCTGCATAAGTACTAAATGTTTCAAGCATTTAGAATAATATAAACGATATAACTTGTTGCAGTTATAGTCAAGCTTAATATTTGAGGCACTAGGACAGGTGAAATTCAAGGTAACCAATTATTTCCTTGGAAGGGGCTGATTTTCATGAACTATTCCTTAAAAGTACAGGTAGTTATGAGCATATTTTATAAGTAAAGTAGGGAAGAACCTTCAGTGAGAAGAGGGAGACATGGTACTTTGAATAAGTGTGTTCTTAGCTTTGGTTTTGCTATCTTAACATGGTTCTACTATTTTCGAGGACTAACATAATATTTAACAATGGCATATGTAGGGGAAGAATTATAACATTATACAAAAGTCTTTTCAAAGTGTTAATGGAAAAGTTGGATAAAACTTATGAGATCTGGGAAATCCGTGGTGCTTCTAACATTACGTCATGTGAACAATTAGCATTATACACGTTTTAGCTTCCAGTTTCAAGCTGAAGCAGCTTCCAAACTGGTGTTTATCCCAAATTCCATTTAAACTTTAATATATTGTTTCTTTTGGTGGTCATTGAGGGACAACGTCCTTGGGGGAGAGAATAATACGGACAATGATTTTTTTCTGTTCTTCACACCGCTTCCTACAGAACAGATCAATGAATAAGAAGGCTCAGAATGGAAAGTAGAAGCTCACTCCTGGCTACCGATCACCTCCTTTATGCAAGCCAAGAAACACCACTCTTGCTTCCCACTGCCACATCAAGTAAAACTCAGAGGGGCATCTTCTGTAACTGTAAAAGTTCGTAGTTTTTGTTATCATCCTAAATTGCATATGAGGATCTAACAGTGTTGGTATTTTACAGAAAGATCAACAGAAAAAGGAGAATAAATATTTATTCCTGAAAATGTCTGCCAGAGTTAGCTATTTGTTGTGGATATCATATTTAAAAAATCCTACCTTTAAAGTTTTAGCATTTGATGTTCTAGCCAAGAAATTTTCCCATGATTTATTAGCCAGTTCTCTTTGCTTGTGTGTGGCTTGTATCTGAAATGAGAAAGATAATTAGAGTTCCAGTTTCTACGGAAGAATACCAAAGGGCTTGAAAGCCCTTATTTTGAAGGAAGACCTAGTTTTTGCCAAAGTAAATTTTAAGGCTGTTTAGCAAAAGGATTAGAATAATCACAAAGTTCAACAACTTAAAAAACCAAAAGTATGAAAATGAAAAAAAATCCTCCCTTCATTGTATCTAAGGTTTGAATTGTTTCCCATGACATGTAATACAAAGTGTTGTTGTAAAAATATAACATATAAAAATAACATCATTCTCAGCAAGACTGATTGTTTTACATGATTATCAGTTGTGAAGATGGATGATAATCCAAAACAAAATATATAAATGACCCAAAAACAAATTCACAGGAGAAAATAGATTGCTACTCCTACTCACATAGTGTTAACAAGATTATACAGGTGAAACTACTTCTCATTTCTGACTGCAGCTAGACAAACAATTTTGCTGAGTGATGAGTTTGTTGTGGTGATGCGGTCTAGGGAGGTAACTACCAGCAAACTGCAAATACTATACTTCTCAACAGGCTGTCTCCTAAATATATAATCAGAGGTCACATGTCCTTGGTTGGTATAAAATATGCTATTAAGTTTAAGTCACACACAAAAAGTTTAAATCACGAACCTAAGAATATTTAATTCAATAACTGCTAAAAAGTAAGTGGGGTGAGAGCCATGATAACAAATCAATAATAACCAACATATCAACAATAGCTAGTCTAGGAAGTAGACATTACGCCATTCAACAGAACTAATGAGGCAGCAGAACTTCCAATAGGGCTACCTCACTTAAAAGCAAATAAATGGTTTAAATGGCAGCATCCACACAATAAAAATTCTTAACAAAACTTTCAAGCAAGGAGGTGTCTAAAACAGAACAAAATTCACAGGTGCATGCGGAGTTCCACTAGGCTAAAGACGTAAATTTTAATAGTCCATGTGAAGGGAGAAGGTACTAGAACACTTTGGAAATCACTTTGAAGGGTTTTAAATATTTAATTGCAGTTGTAAAGGATCACAACGCAAGTGGGGAATTACGTCATCTTTGTGGACAAGTTAATTGAAACAGCCACAAGTTGTTTGCTCCAAAGCTTCTGGTGTGCCAGTTTCCCACCTGTGTAAAGCTTTAGACAAATGGCTTATATTTCCCTCACAGGTATTTCTGGATTAGTTAAAGCTGCCAGTTTATCTCTGGACTTGGAGAAAGCTCACATAGCTTAGGCACTGATGTGAGGATGCAGCCTATTGCTGTGCCTGTGGTTGGCATACCAGTAATTAAGGGCTTATCACAGGGTGAGGGATGAGGACCACCTTTCTCAGTGAAGTTACAAATAATCACGGAGATACACTGTTTGTCAGATTTTGCTAAATGTATACATTAAAATAGGCAAAGGTTTTTAGAATTCTATTTGACACTTCAAAAAAAAAGGGAAGAGTCTCAGGTGTCTTTACTTTTTGAAATGTAAGCCTGTAGAAATCAATGTCAAAAAACAGCACTGAATATAGTAATTGAGTATCCTAAGCTCTTAACTTCATCGTGTCTTTAAAAACTGTGCAAAGACAGTAAAATAACATCAGAGAAAACTACAAAATAATTTTAAGGGCTGAAATATTCACAAGTAAGGCAAATATATCCTATGGAGAACTTCCAACTACTTTAAACAATGCAATTATTATCTTGTGACTCAGTGGTATCTGCGGCTTACTTTTGCGTATGCTTTTTGTTCATTTTGAACATCTTGGCGTGCTTGGCTTTCAATCATCTCGCTTTGCAGAGAAGCAACCATCTTTCCAATATTTTCTGAAGCTGTTGTAATAGCTTCCAAAACCTCTTTATCTGTAGTGACTGGTATTAACATTTCTAATTTTATTTCTTCACATATTTCATTCCATATTTCTCCAATCTGTTATAACAAAGTTTAAGTTTAACAAAGTTAAATTAACTGAAAATAAAAGATACAACTTTAGGTAATACTTTAGTTTGATTTTTGTTCCAAAGTTAACACTTAGCAAACCAGCTTCTCCTAACTTCCTTCTTAGGAATAAGTTAAGTGCATTGGGAATGACATGGAATACTAATTACATATGAATTTACAGAAGTAATTTATCAAACATCTTTCAGGGATAAGGTGTTCATGGATGAGACTCCACTACCTCAGTCTAGTTCACTGTCATCATCTCTGCCCCCGGTTTACAGTCACTACTGCAACTGCAGAAGCTGCTGCTTTAGCCTCATTCTCCTGCACTGCTGACATTTTTCCTTCCTAAAGCTTTATATTGAAGGATGAGTCAAGCTGAATGTATAGGACAATGAGCACAGGAATTCCTGGAACTCTAGAACCTAGCCACCCAGAGAAATAGGGCCCTTCACCTTCCTGCCAAAGCAGTAATTGGATCTCAAGCCCTTAACTCCATGGTTCTAGCAAACTGATAGCTCCAACAGCATATTCTGGGCTGTCTGGAAATTAATATGCTTGAGTGCATTTAAATTTAAAGGAAAATTTATGTATCCAGGGTAGGGATAAAATTTAGTCTTATTTTCACTTGAAAATAGAAGTTAATTCATTTACAACATTTGAATACACAGTATACTAATACTAGTAGAAGAAAATATTTACTTGAAAAGACATCCCTGAAACTTCAAAAGCATTTATTTACCAAAATACAATCAGCAAGGTAAGCAACCTAATATCCTTTAATTGATATTTGATCATCATATAAAGTAGTGATACAATAATACTTAAAAGGTATTAATAATTTATTTTAATAACAGTAATTCATTTAATTCTAGCTTCTAATGTTCTATAAAGAGAAGAAATTATATTTTAAACACCCTGTTAAGCTCCTTAACAGCTCTATCTCAGTAACACCCATCTTCTTTCATAAACTAATAGTTGAATGAAATCTTATCCCATAGAAAATACACAATCAATGACTTTTTGTACACTTTTTTGAATAGTATCAGATACAAAATGGAAAAGAAAAACTGCACAGTGCACATAGGTGAATGCTCACAACTACGAACAGATCTTTTTTTCCCCAATTGATTTTTTCTGTCATGCTATATTTTAATAGCAAGGTTAAGAAGGTACTCACTTTAAAATCAAGATATCTATGTATAATACAAAGGGTGACAAAATCTTCAGTAGATAGGCCAGGTAAATTTTCAAAATCTAAACGAAAATTTATAAAGAGAGACTTACTTTAACAGAGCAAGTGATTAAAAAATACATATCATAAAAATGCAAATAGTTACTTTTGAACTCCTTTTGTTTTATGAAAAAGTTACTCTGTGAGCTTCTGACTTCCCCCTATAACAAACCTCCGCCAAGTCATCATTATCGAGTCATTAAAGGGGACACTTTCTGTGCTGTGGTCAGACTGTGATACTGTCCTGTGAGAACCTGAAGGGTGAGGACTTCTTCCTTAATAAAAATCAAGGACTTAAAAAAAAAAAACCCTCAGGTGATTCAGAATTCTAGTGTTTACTCCCAGTTGTCTGACTAACTGCCTTTAATCCACGCTGCTTACTGGAATGGCCTGAGGAGATTTAAAAACACCACAGTTTGGGTCCCACACACCCCAATTTAATTGATTAGGGGTGTAGCCTGGACATTGGGATAACAATGGAACATGCACTTGTCTGTATAAAGGGCTTTTGTTCATCATCTTTGAAAAATGGGCTCCAAAGCAAAATCAACTTACATACATAGCAAAACAGAGAGGCTCCTGTGAATCTGACAAGTAGCTTCTTACCTAGTTTGCCCAACACAGCATAAATTTTTGCTCTAATGTTCTCTGCAATATCCATAACTGCAATAGTTGGGCAGTTGGCAGGCAGTGGCATGATTTTTTGCTCTTCTTGAAAACTAGTAAATAGAGGTCTCTTTGTATCTAATCATCAGATGTCGTAAAAACATAGACGGGGAAGATAAAAACCATAGTAAATTAATACATAATTTTGAGATTTTAGACCAGACATCATAAAACACATAAAAACATTATACAACACAGTAAAAACAGTGCCTTATACATGGTTACTCTTTTGAAAGCGTAAGTAACCTGTGATTTCTTCCCCATTCTGTGGCAAAACAGCGTTCATTTTTATTTATGTAAGATATGAAAATTTAACAAAATTACTTTTTAAAGAGTGAAACTCTCATGTAACTTTGCTAATTTTGAAATCTAGATTTTGAACAATGTCAGTTTGATAGTGATATGATCTTTGCTTTTGGTTTCTACATATTATATGCTGTAGTCTAATTATTTTATGATATGATAGATAAAACTTCAAAAATAATAAAGTCAGATTGAATATAACTGTCACCAGAAGTTAAAAGAGAAGTATTTTCATTTAGAAATAAATAATACTGCCCTGGCCGGGTGGCTACGTTGGTTGAAGTGCCAACCCCTACACCAAACGGTTGCAAGTTTGATTCCTTACAAGGGCATGTATTTAGGATGCAGGTTCTATCCCTGGTCAGGGTGTGTATGGGAGGCAACTGATCCGTGTTTCTCTTTCATCCTTCCTCTCTTTCTAAAATCAATAAACATGTCCTCAGGTGAGGATAAAAAATAAATAAATCATACTAACAGTTTAGATGAAACCATAAGAAGAAAATTAAGAGGTTTAGAAAATGTAATATAGCACTGTAGAATAGCTTAATGAACTATAAATCCTGATACTGTAAACTTCATTAATTTACACTCTAGTAATTAAAATTTGTGAAGCATTTATTTTTATTTAAAAAAGTTTCTTCATATTAAAAAGTAAATTATAGCAATATGAATCAACAAAAATGTACAAAATTCTATAAAAATTGTTTTCAAGCACTCTATTTACATCCCAAATTTTATTGGTAAATGAAATCTTACCGAATCTATTTGTAAAAGCAGGTAACCCAAAGAAACTGTTTAGGAAGTACTGTTAGTTTTTTCAAGTTAAAGAATATAATCAAATACTATTTCTGGAAATTTCTATAAAAATATGAATCTGCTACTAATATTCTTGTTTTATGATCGCAAGATATGCTAACCCCTGCAAAAGAACTTTAAACAGAGGGGTGAAAGTCCTTTCCCAATATCTTATTTTTCTAAGCTAAGTTTATGGAGGTAACATTACATAAGTTATTAATAACATTATTTAAGTTTCAAGTGTACAGTTCTGTAAAACACCATCTGTATATCGCATTGTGGGCTCAGCATAAAGTCGAGCCTCCCTCCGGCACCGACATATTTGACCCCTTTGCCCCCTTCACCCTCCCCCTGCTCCCTTCCCCTCTGGAACCACCGTACTGTTATTTGTGTCTGTTACTTCACTAATCTTCTGAAGATTTCTTTTTCAAAACATGCATCTAATCACTTGAACTAACAATTATAAATACACTCACCAATAATCATCCCATGTTTATCACGTTTTACTCCTAGTTCTTTTTCTTCTTTTCTCCACAATTTAATTAAAAGGCTAGCTGCTGTTTGGTCCTTCTTCCCCCGCCACGCATTGACATGAGCCACAGTTTTGGGATTATCACAAAACTCAACCATTATTCCAAGTATTAGATTACAGAATTTTTTTTGGTTCAACTTTTGCAAGAAACAGAAAAAGAAAAAAGTTGCAATATGTATTAAGGCTATTACCTTAAAAAAGGAGAAACATTTGTATTAATCAGTAAGTTTCTTCTACATTCTTCTACAGTAAGTTTACAGTATGACAGTCCAACTGAGCCACACTAGCCAGTGTTAATTTTTTTTAATGTAAGTTTTTTTAGTTATCTTTTTTTCCTAGTTGAGTTTTTAAAAAATATTTTTTCAGTTACAGTTTACATTCAACTAATTTTTTTTTCAGAGACAAAAGAACTCACATAACTGTAGTAACTTTGCTAAATCAAAATAGGTTTGATATTCTGTTAATAAAATCAAGAATGGCGGCAATCAACAGTGACATAGCTAGAACTCTATGTTCTAGTGACAATATCTCCTAAAGTTTTATTAAAGCAAAATTATACTCCCAGCCCCCACATTATCCTGATTATGCACGACTCACTTATCACTAAGGCCAGTAGGGGGTTACTTTGAGGATAAATCAGGATCTCTGCCAGTCTTCACAGCCGCTAACTGGCAACCACCTGTTCTGGAAGGCCCGCTATGCTCTCTCCTGCTTTTTCTGTAAAACGGTCCGTGACACAGTGGCTTCTTCACATTACCTGTAAACTATACCCAGTTCTTAAAGCATGCTGATCTTTACTCCTTTGGCTAATGTGGCCCTTAACTTTTAATACTAAGAAGCTAAAACTTATTAATAAAAAATACTGGTTTTTTATATAGTCTAGCACTTCACAAACTATTTTTTTAAAGGTTGGTGGGGGGAAAAACCAAACAAACCATAAAACAAATTCTCTGCTGTCATGTGTCTGGGAACACTGTCCTAAACAAACTGATTTCTTCACTGGAGGAATTTTCAGAGCCTTTAATTTGTCAATGTGTATTATAAATTTCCAATAGGGATTTTGACTAAAACAAACATTTGAATACTTTGGGGGCACATTTAATTACAGAATAATGTTTTGTGGTATTCAGTTTAGAAAGATTAATAATTTATTTTTGTTTCACAACTGTTATAATCATACTTACTGCCAATAAATCCAAAAGAAGAAAAATGCCTTCTTTTTCAAGAAAGTAATCCTCTGAGGCATAACAAGCCAAAACGCAGCACCTTAAATAAAAAAGGAAGCTATTCATTTAATAAGGACTTCTTGTTAACCTTAACTGTCTGTTTATTTCTATCAAAATTTTTTTCTGAGTACTTTTCCTCATTCCCTGAACGCAAGTAATTTTTTTGCTTTGAAGAGACTTTGTCAGTGTAGTTTAACTTCAACTATTTTAAAACCAGTGTCAATTCTTTTTCATAACTGCCTGTTTCTGTTCTGTAGATACAATATGCACCTTTGCTTTCATGGTATTAACTATTCCTAACAGTCTCCTCTGGTTACTCTGGTAGCTATTTCTTCAAAATTTATCCATTCGTTGTCTCTTTCACAGTGTTGGTATGCCTCATTTGATGATTCTTAATTTCATTTTATCTTTGCAGTTGAGATTATTTGCTAAAGTGCCTGATGCTTAGGCCCGTGCAGGTTGCAGGGAGTGCGGGACTGGGGCTGCGGCAGGGGCTGCTGTCGGTGTGTTGCTGGGTGAGGGATGGATGCAGGCTGAGCAAGCCGCTGCTGTTGCTGCTGCTGCTCAAGAGTAACAGAGGATGACTGAGCTCTGTTATTTCTCCTAGCGTGGTACACTGGTTGGAGTCAATTTTGTGTCCCTTTCCTATTTAATGTGGCTATTACTTAATTATTTTATGGTTCAGTATTCATTTAATTATTTAACATGGCTCCTTCTTTTAAAAAAAGAGACCCTTGTTTCTACTGCCTGTTTTTTGATGGTGGTGGTGGTGGTGATGGTGATTGGGGGCTTGGTGCATAAAGGCCATCCGCTTGGCCCCTCCCACTCAGGTGGTTCCAGGTTTTACCACCTCATTTTCTTCCCACTTTTGAGTTAGTACATGCGGATGCTTATCGCGGGCTGTTTTTTATCGTTTTAATTCATACCAATCACAATGAAAGAAAAAATAGAACATTCTCATTTGTTTGGAAATTAAACAATATACTTCTATATGTCCCAAAGGTCAAAAAAGTAAATCACAATGAAAATTAGAAAATAATTTGAACTTAATGTCGACAAAATAGAACATACTAAAACCACAGTTGGAACTAAAACCATATGTAAATTCTCGAATTTACAGCCTTAGATGGATATATTAGAGCAGAAGAAAGGTTGAAAATCTATGACCCTGGCATTCATCTCAAGAATTAGAAAAGGTAAAACTGAATAAAAGAAAAAGAACATGGACATTAATGAAATATAAAACAATATAAAAAAGAATCAACAGAGCACACAAATTCATTCCTTGAAAAGGCTAATAATTATTGATTAACTCCTGGTGAAAACCATCAGGGAAAAATAATGGAGAGAAGGAAGAAACGACTAATACCAGGAATGAAAAGAAAAGGCATCACGTTGTACCCTACAGATATTCAAGACACCAAGAGGATATTACAAACAACCACATGACAATAAATTTGAAAATTTAGACAAAATAAACAAATGCCTAGAACCTATATAAGGAACAAAAAAACCTTTTTATAAGCATAAAAAACCTTTATTTCTATCAAATTAAAAAATATGAATAATCTTCAAGCAAGATAATCAACAATGAGATAACACCTCACACCTGTTAGGATGGTTATCATCAAGAAAACAAAAGATACCAAATGCTGGCAAGGTTGTGGAGAAAAGGGAACCCTAGTGCACTGTTGGTGGGAACGCAGACTGGTGCAGCCACTGTGGAAAACAGTTTGGAATTTCCTCAAAAAGCTAAAAATGGAACTGCCCTTTGACTCAGCAATTCCACTGCTGGGATAATATCCTAAGAATCCTCAAACACCAATTCAAAAGAACCTATGCACCCCAATGTTCATAGTAGCACAATTTACAATAGCCAAGTGTTGGAAGCAACCTAAGTATGCCCATCAATAAATGAGTGGATCAAAAAACGATGGTACATTTACACAGTGGAATACTACGCAGCAGAAAGAAATAGAGTTACTGCCCTTCATGACAGCATGGATGGAACTGGAGAGCATTATGCGAAGTGAAATAAGCCAGGGGGTGAAAGACAAATACCATACGATCTCACCTATAAGCGGAACCTAATGAACAGAACAAACAAGCAAGAAAAATATAACCAGCAACATTGAAAGTAAAAACAAACCGACAGTAACGAGAGGAGGGCAGGGAGAGGGGTAATGGGGAAAAGAGGGGAAGGGTCAAGTCAAGGAACATGTATAAAGGACCCATGGACAAAGCCAAAGTGCAGAAGGATTGAGGGTGGGAGGTGGGGGTGGGTGGGGCAGCGGAAAGTGGTGACAGGAAAACGGAGACAAATGTATTTGAACAATAAAAAATTTAAAAAAATTAAACATTAAAATAAAAAAAATAAACAGGACCTTTCTACAAAATACATTCTGGGGACAAATGACTTAATTGTTTTTATTACTTGTTTTATTATGTCAATATAAATTACATTCTAGAACTTATTTCCGTTTAGGTTCCTGAGAAGAGGAAACAGAACAGATGCCTGCTATCACCAATTAAACACTGAACTTGTTTATTACTTATTTGTTATTTCTACCTTATCTGTTATCCAAAGGAATTTGAGATTATGTTATAATAAAAGATACAGATAAATAAAACCGTAACCTATTAATTTTTATCTTAGTATAATTGTGATGTATGAAATAAAGGAAGAAAACATCAAGACATTTTCTGCAATAACATCTGAATCCCAAGGTATTGATAGTAAGGGTGGTAATTATTAATACTCATCTCTGAATGTTTTACTATGCTTAACACAATGCATTGATCAATGAAAATTTGCCACTGTATCTTAAGAACAGGTGCTCTTGTTATCACTGCATCTCTCTTCTCTATAGTAAAAAAGAAACTAGATAGCTGATTAGCCCCATTGTCTATGTGTATCTGGATGGAAGCTGAGTAGGCCTGCTCTCTCTCTATAAATAGTGAGTTTGCAATGGGTAAAACTACTTACTCGATCTTAAGAAAAGTAGTATTCATCGGAGTTTTTTTCCCCTTCAACTTTATTTAGGTATAATTGGCATACAAAAATCGGCATATAATTAATAAACCCAATTTAGTGAGTCTGGACATAGGTATACACTTGTGTTACTGTCACCGCAGTCCAGGTGAATAAAAATATCACCTCTAAAAGTTTTCTCATGTCCCTTTGTGGGTTTCTTATGTTTGTTTTTGTGAGAAGAACACAACATGAGATCCACCCACTTTACAAATTTTTAAGTACACAATCCTTTATTAACTATAGGCACTATGTTGTACAGTAGATTTATTAGCACTATGTTTTACAGCATATCTCTGGAATTTACAAATCCTGTAAAACTAACTTTATACCAATTGAACAACTCCTCATACCTCCCCACCCTGTCATTCTACTGTCTACTTCTGGAATTTTGACTATTTTAGAGAAATCATGTATAAGAGATTTTCTTCTGTGAATGACTTATTTCACTCGGCATAATGTATTCCAGTTCCATCCAAATTATTGCAAATGGTAGAATTTCCTTCTTTTTAAAGGCTGAATAATATTCTACTATACGTTCATACCACAGTTTGTTCATCCATTCATTGTTGCTGGATATTTGGGTTGTTTCCCTGTCTAGGCTATTGTGAATAATGCTGCTATGAACTTAGTGCAGCTGTCTCTTCAAGATCCTGATTTCAATTTTTGGGGATAAATACCCGGAAGTGAGATTGCTGATCATATGGTAGTACTATTTTTAATTTTTTGAGGAACTTCCATACTATTTCCCATAATGGCTGCACCATTTATATTCCCACCAACAGTGTACTAGAGTTCCCTTTGTCCATATCCTTGCCAACACTTTTATCTTTTGTTTTCTTGATGATAACCATCCTAACAGGTGTGAGGTGTTATCTCATTGTGGTTTTGGTTTGCATTTCTCTGATGATTAGTGGTTTCATATGAATCTATTTCTGTAAAAATATCTTTAGGATTCTTATATAGTTACATTGAATCTATGGATCACTTTGGGTAGCATGGAAATTTAAACAATACTAATTCTTCCAATTCATGAACATAGGAAGTCTTTCCATTTATTTGTGTCTGTTTTAATTTCTTTCATCAGTATTCTATAGTTTTCAGTGTAAAAGTCTTTCACTTTCTTGGTTATGTTTATTTCTAAGTTATTTTATGCTTTTTGATGCTGTTGTAAATGTGATTATTTTCTTAATTTCATTTTCAGATAGTTCATTATTGGTGTGTAGAAATGCAACTGATTTTTGTATGTTGACTTCATATCCCACTTTACTGAATTTATTTATTGGTTCTGATGATTTTTTCGTGGAGTCTGTAGGGTTTCCTACACATAACATCATGTCCTCTGCAAACCAGTAATTTTACCTCTCCCTTTCTGATTTGGATACCTTTTATTCTAGAGTTTATAGTACATAGTGAATAGAAGTGGTGAGAGTAGGCATTCTCACCTTGTTACAGATCTTACAGGAAAAGCTTGTAGCTTTTCACCACTGAGTGTGATGTTAGTTATGGGCTTTTCACATATGGCTTTGATTTGTTGAGATAAGTTCCTTCTCTACCTAATTTAGTTTTTAATCACGAAAGCATGTTGAATTTTGTCAAATGTATTTTCTACATCTAATGAGAAGAGTATGAAATTTTTCTTTCATTCTGTTAATGTGGTGTATCGCACTGGTCGATTTGCATATGCTGAAACATTCTTGCGCCCCAGGGATATATCCCACTCGGTCATGGTGTGTGATCATGTTAATGCGATATTGAATTTGCTTTGCTGATATATTTTAGAGGATTTTTGCATTCATATTCATCAGGGATATTGGTCTACATTTTTTCTTACAGTGTCTTTGTCTAATACAATGGTAATACGGTTCTTCTAAAATGAACTTGGAAGTGCTCCCTCTTCTAATTTTTTTTGGAGGTGTTTAAGAAGGATTGGTATTAATTATTAAAATATTTAGTAAAGTATTTTACCTGTAAAGTTACCTGGTCCTAGGCTTTTTTTGTTGAGAAATTTTGACTGCTGATTCAATCTTCTTATTGTTATTTGTCTGTCCAGGCTTCCTAGTTCTTGACTTAACCTTGGTAGGTTTTATGTTTCTAGAAATTTATCCATTTCTTCTATGTTGTCTAATTTGTATTTAGTCATAATAATACTTTATAAACTTTTTTGTGGCATTTGTTATGATGTCTTCTCTTTCATTTATGATTTTGAGTCTTCTACCTTTTTCCCCTCGTCTAGCCAAAGGTTTGTAGATTTTGTTATCTTTCCAAAAAGCCAACTTAGTTTTGTTGATTTTTTTCTTCTATCTATTTCATTTACCTGCTATAGTCTTTATTATGTTCTTTCTTCTGCTAATTAAAGCTTAGTGTATACTTTGCTTTCTAGTTCTGTGCTGTGTAAAATCAAGTTGTTAAAATCTTTCTTCTTTTTCAATGTAGGCATTTATCACTGTAAACTTTCCTCTTAGTACTGTTTTTGCTGTATTATGTAAGTTTTGGTATGTTGTATTTTCAGTTTAGTTTATCTTGAGAAATTTTCTAATTTCCCTTTGTTTCTTTTGTTTTTGTCTTTGACCCAATGATTATTCAAGAGTTTGATGTTTAATTTTGATTCATTTGTGAATTTTCCTGATTTCCTTTTGTTACTGATTTCTAGTTTTATTCCGCCGTAGTTAGAAGAGATAATGGGAAAGATTTCTGTCTTCTAAAATTTGTTAAGATTTGTTTTGTGACCTGGTATGTGGCCTACCCTAGAGAACACTGCATGTGCACTTGTTAACAAAACAAAAAAAAAACCCAAACAACTCTGTGTCTCCCTCAACACTACATTCTCAATAACTCGCTTTTGGCCACCGAATATGTGGGTTGTTTCCCACACCAACCAAATCTCCAATTCTTTGCAGACACCAGCTGGATGTCCCATAATTCAAGACAATTCTGACACTTTCTACATGTAATTAACATCAGAGGTCCCAGATGAAGGACTCAGTCCCATAAGACTGTACTGCCTCCCTGCCCCCACCTTGGACTCCAGGCCAGACCGTCACCTGTGCTGACCAACCAGATATATATATCAGATGTTCCACCTCTCCCTGAAATAGAACATTTGTTAAAGGGGCTCACAAAACTAAGGAAAACAGTACTTACCAGGTTACTGTTTTGTCATAAAAGCATATAACCTGGAAACAGCCAGGTGGAAGAGATGCATAGTTCAAGGAATAGGGGAATCTCCATACTGCCCAGAGAAACCACGTGTTCAACACGCTGAAAGCTCTCTCAGTCTTGTAGTTTAGGACCTTTATGGATGCTTCATTAAGTAGGCATAATTGATTAAGTCATTGGTCACAGGTTACTACACTCAGTCTCCAGTCTCTCTCTCTACATGGATGTTGAGGGTGGGTTTGAAATTTCCAACTCTCCAATCAATTATATGGTTGGTTCTTCTGTCAACCAGTCCCCCATTCTGTGGCTATCCAGCGGTTTTCCAAAACACATCTTATTAACGTGAACTCAGATATAGTTGAAAAGGACTTGTTATGAATAACAAAATATTTATTACTCTCAAGCTATTATAGGGACTGAGAATAAAAGACCAAATGTAATAACAATAGATGCTCCCATTGCTCTCATTGGGAAATTACAAGTGTTTCAGGAACTCGGTATTAGAAATGGATTAAAATATATACCTTATTATAAATCACAACTTGATTTATCACAATATCACAACTTGAAAGGAACATGTATTCTGCTGCTATTTTGTGGAATGTTCTGTACATATCTTTTAGGTTCATTTGGTCTGTAGTCTCATCAGTGTTTTTACATTGTGCTGCAGTATGACTTTCATGAATACCATCCAAATAGAACTAAAGAAATATATTAAGGTGTTAATGATATATAAAACTCAGTAATTTTCTCCAAACAAAATTTTATAAATTAATGTTAAGAAAAGCAATATTTTTTACCCTTAGAAATGCTACAAAGTTTGGGAAACAATATTGGTTAGGAAATACCTAATCAACTGGTTTTCAACTCATTGAAGAAAAGATAAATGAGGAATTCAACAGTCTTCAAATATAAGATAATACTATATGAGTAATAATAGATGCTGATGTTTCCCCAGACCAGGCCAAAATGGAATGCGTTCAAATCACAAAAAAAAAATTTAAGTTTAGATACAAGAATTTTATATTTGAGTGACAGACAATATTACCTTCCAAAGGACATTGGTAAGTGTCATTTCTGGACTATTGAAAAAAAAAAAAGGCATTGAGAGAAGAAAATTGGCATACATAGTTATTGAGGTAATTTTATTGAATTGTGATACCATCTAACTTGGGTACAGTAATACTTACCAAATGCTGTCCAATGTACTAAAAAGAAGCACATTATAGCCTAATCCACTCTGAAACTTCTTGGGATCTGTTTTCATTACATGAAGAATTATATCCACTCCTTCAGTTCCAAAAATTTCCTAAGAGATTTATTTAAAATTATTTCTTGAAATAAATAAATAATCCCTTCCTTTCCCATTTTATCCTGTCCTCTAAGACTTTTTTCTGTTAGATAAATACTACATTGTTAGAAAAACAGTATTTTTAATACAGATTTTTGTTTCTGAATCTGTACTTACTTGTTATCAGGAATTTAAGACAAACTATTGTAAAGCTAATCATTTTAAGAGAGGGCATCAATCAACAGCCCAGGCTTAATGTTCCTTTATATGTTCTTTTCACTTTCTCTCTTTTAGAAAAATAAGCCATAAGACTTGTCTCATGATTTTCTTCCAGAGTATAATGAATGTAGTCAATCATCATGTTGGATGAATACTAGAAAGCAACAAGTGATATAAGAGGCAAAAATTCTATCATAGAGGATTTTCTAATGCTCCCAAAAGAGTAATTAACATATTAATGGTAGTTAAAACTTTAATAATTTATATGATGTTATTACCAGTTAATATTTTCTTTTACCAATTACCTTCCTCATTGTCTTATTGTTCAATTCTAGTTTGCAATAGGACTGAATACTTTCCCAGAAGAGTACAGGCACTGAGTGGTAGGATATAAGAAGTTGCATCAAAGCTTGGAGCTAAGGATGCATTTGCTGTTCCTGTTGCCTCTCTCTAAAATCTTGTTTAATTGAAACCTTCATAACTTTTTATATCTATCTTTCCAATTCTGTCTCTTGCTCTTTAAGTTATCCATCCCTGAGACTCAGAGTTTACTATGGAGTTAAAAAAAATCAAAGGGAATTAGTTCTTTTTCTAACATAGTTTTAGGTTTGAACCTGATTCAAACACAAAACAGCAGTTATAATGATACAACTCATTTAGGAAAACTGTTTGCTAGTTTCTTAAAAACGTACAACTATTCTATGATTCATCTATTGTACTATTAGTTATTTACCCAAAAGACATGAAAAAGACTAGTACAATAATGTTCACTGATGCTTTATACATAATAGACCCAAATAAAAACAAACCTAAATGTTTACAAATTGGGGAATGGAGAAACAAATTTTGGTATATTCATACAATGAAATACTATTCAGCAATAAAAAGGAATGAAATACAGATACATGCAATGATATGGATATATTTCAGAAATATGATGGCTGGATGACAGGTGCCAGATATAAAAGAATAAATACTATTATTCCATTAATATAAAGTTAAAGAATAGGCAAAACTAATTGATGGGGATAGAAATCAGAATTGCAGTTTCCTTGTGGCAAGTGGGAAGATGGTTGCTGAGGAGGCATGAATGAACTTTTTTATAGGGAGATAACAATATTCTGTATTTTAATGAGGGCATTGGTTGAATGAGTGTATACATTTGTCAAGACCTATTGAACTATATACTTAACATCTATACACTTTACTGTATAAAATTATAACATATAAAAAATATTAAATTAAATCTTCAGAAGATTAAAGAACACCAACATCTATGGACACTTACTAAGATAAAGTTTATAGTGTTGGGTGATTAGGAGATCTAAACAAACCTTTAATTCATGGGCATACTTACCTTCCTAAGAATATTATTTTCACAAAGACCAGATAAGGTAAGTAATATATCAGATTGAATTTCCAAAATAATGGCCTCTTCTTTGTCATTCAACTTGCTTATTGTATTTTTAAAGATTCCTGTTATGAAAAAAATTAAAGAATATAAAGTTACTGGATACTATATTTTTATTTTGATCAATTACTGTTTTGAAACTGAAATCCTTTCTTATAAAATTTCAGCTAGAGAAACGATTTTAAAAGGGGCTATTTTCATTGCATATTTGCCTAGAAGATGTACACAAAAGATGATAAATGGATTCCTTGAGCGCTCAATAAATCAGTATGCAGAATTTCTAGTCCAAAATTAATGGAATGTCACCAAAGTGTCCTCACAAACTGATGCTTTGCTCAGGAAACAAAACCCTTTTAAAATATGCAGTTTCATGAGGCAGAAATGAGTGCTTTTGCAAATAGAGGACCCAAATGCCTGATCATAGCTTGCCTCATCTTTTTCTCATGGTTAACAGGGTCAGTTTTAAGCAAAGGTGGAAAACCTCCGTAAGTATCTTTTCTATTCTTGTTACTTCTTCCTACATCCTCTCCTTATATTTATGCAAAGGTGTCTTCAACAACTTTAGACAGCAGTATTCCCATGTTCTTTAAAATCTCGCCTCTGGCCGTGGCCAGGTTGCATGAGGTTGCAGGTTTGATTCCTCGTCAGAGCACGTACCTAGCTTGCAGGCTTGTCCCAGGGTCAAGGTGCACAAGAGGAGCAGCCGACTGATGTTTCTCTCATGGCGTTTCTTTCCCTACCACTCTCTAAAATCAATAAACATGTCTTTGGCCGAGGATAGAAAAAAGAAAATCTCCCCTTTGCTTCTAATTGGAATTTTAAAAGACTTGAAAACAGCCACTTACACTGATGGGATGACATTCACAATAAAATTCTTTCTCAAAAATAAATTTTCCTTTAAGCTCTACATGAGAGTAGAAGAGTCATTTTTCTTCTGTTAAAGGGGTTGCTGACGGATGGTGTGGAGAGCTATGCTCCAAGGTAGGAGGACCATGAAATCACAGCCTATCTCCATAGCTGGCCTGGAAGGGGCGGTGTTCTGTGAGGATGAATTATGGGGGAAGCAGGGGAGCGGCCTGCAGAAAGGCTAGTAGGGGATGTGGAAGGCCCAGTGCAGGAGCAGGCCATGGACAGAGGGGCTGGTGTGCCTTTATCAGGAGTATTTTCTAGAAATCCAGGCTGGCTGCCCATAGGTCTGCTTCTCCTTCCTGGGTTATCTCTTTCTCCTTCCTACCCTGGTGCAGGCATGTCACTTTCCCTCTTGTCTGTACCTGTACACATGGCATGTTCATACTGAATTATTTTCTTCATCTTTCAGTATCTTTTAATTCCCTGTCATTATCCTCTGTTGTTCTATTCTACATCATCAGGATTTCTTCTAGATTTCTTCTAGATTCCTCTTCCTAAAACAGCATTATATATATAACTTCCCTGATCAAAACCACTAGTGGCTCCCCACGCCTAGAGATGGTGGAGTTCAAACTCAGTATATTATCTGCCATTCAAAACTTTTTCTAGCTTGGCCCTGACTAGACAGACAAACTTATCTTTATAGAACTTTGAAGCCATCTAAGCTTGTTCTGAACACATCATCATGCATATGTTAGTACCATGTCTCTCCGCTCATGCTATCCCTTTGCTTGAAAGACCATCTCTCTCTCTCTCTCTCTCTCTCTCTCCCTCCCTCTCTCTCTCTCTTTCTCTCTCTTAACTAGCCTTATACCCCAACTCAATAAAGGTTCCTGTTAAGATTGTCCTGACCTTGAAAGTGGTGAAGAAATTAAGAAGTGTAAACTGGTACTTACAAAATAGTCACAGGAATGTGAAGTACAGCATAGGGAATATAGTCATAATATAATAACTATGTAATGGGCCAGGTGGGTAATAAAAATATCAAGGGGAAACACTTTGTAAAGTATATGATTGTCAAACCACTATGATGTACACCTGAAGCCAATGCAAAATAATACTGAAATTAAACAATTTTTATAAAAAGATAAGTATACAAATTAAGATTAAGTAATATGAAATTTTTATAGTAATTTGAAAGAAAACAATTGATAATTTCTGTGTATCAAAGGACACAATCAACAGACTGAAAAGGCAACTAATGGATTGGGAGAAAATATTTGGAAATCATTTATATGATACAGGGTTTATACCCAGAATATATAA
Organism: Pteronotus mesoamericanus; assembly: GCF_021234165.1. Classification (NCBI taxonomy): domain Eukaryota; kingdom Metazoa; phylum Chordata; class Mammalia; order Chiroptera; family Mormoopidae; genus Pteronotus; species Pteronotus mesoamericanus. The sequence goes on from NW_026555329.1 coordinate 22,964,150, forward strand.
GGAACTAAAATTCAACAACAAAAAACCGAGTAACCAATTTAAAAACTGGCAAAGAATTTAACTAGACATTTCTCCAAAGAAGATATATAAATGGCAAGAATCTCATTAAAAGATACTCAACATCACTAATCATTAGGGAAATGCAAATCAAAACCACAAGATACCACCTCATACCCATTAGGATGGCTATTATAAAACAAAATAAAACAAGTATTGGAAAGGATGTAGAAAAACTGGAAAACATGGTGGGGGGTAGGCAGAGACAAATGTATTTGAAAAAATAAATTAAAATAAAATTTAAAAAAAACACCAAAACTGGAAAACATATGCATTGTTGGTGGGAATGTATAATAGTAGAGCCACTATAGAAAAAAGTATGGCAATTCTTTCAGGAAATTAAAAATAGAATTTCCATATGATGCAGTAATTCTACTTCTGGGTATAAATCAAAATAATTGAAATCAGGGTTTCAGAGAAATATTTTTACACCTGTGTTCATAGCAGCATTCACAATGGCCAAAATGTGGAAATAACCCAAGTCTCCTTTGATGGATGACTGGATAAACTAAATGCAGTGTATACATACAATAGAATATTATCCATCCTTTAAAAGGGAGTATTTTCTGAGTGTCCCAGTGAGGTGAGTTGAGAAAAACTCAATTGGCTTTGCTGGATTTGAGGGGGATAGAGGAAGGGGGCCATGAGCCAAGGAATTCAGGCAGCCTCTAACAGCTGGAAGAGGCAAGGAAACAGATCCTACCCTAGAGCCTCTGGAAAGAAACCAGCCCTGCCAAAAGCTTGATTTTAGCTTGGTAAGATGGAAATTAGACTGCTGCACTACAGAACTTTAAGATAATAAATTTGCATTGCTTTAAACCAACATTTTTTAATTAAAGATTAAAGGGAGGAAATTCTAACACATGTTACAACATGGATGAGCCTTCACTTCATTATGCTAAGTGAAACACACTAGTCAGAAAAAGACAAATACTATATTATCCAATAATGTGAGGAACTTAGAGTAATCAAATTCATAGACACAGAAAGTAGCATGGTATATGCCAGGGACTGGGGGGATAAGGGAGTAGGAAGTTATTACTTAATAACTGAAACAGTTTCAGTTTTATAAGATCAAAAGAGTTCTGGAGATTGGTTGCAAAACAACATGACTGTACTTAGCACTAGGGAACTGTACACCTAAAAACAATGAAGATGGTAAATTTAACATTATACATATTTTACAATTTAAAACTTAAAAAAAATTTAATAAAAAATGAAATTGTAAAGATAAAAAAATGAGAAATAATTCCTTATAAAACGTGTTTTTATACTCTGTCCCTATGAAGGAAATCAAATTCCCATGCAATGAAATAAATCACAAGCAAAATTTTGTTTGTATTGACATGTAATATCAGTGCCAATAGCTTTCATCAGATGATCAGAAATCAAAAGAGGATTAAAAATAATTGTCATGAAAAAAGACTGGGGAGGAGTATAAGCCCCAGCATGTGAAGAGGTCAAGCTTTTTTTTCCCCTTTCCTTTCTTTTTGCCACTTACTATCATGATTTAGGGAGAATAAAAATGGCTATTTTGCTGGTAAGATTGTGGCTAATAATTTTTTATCAAATAGGGGAGTTGTAAAGATTTAATGGGATTAGGTATATGCCTGGCATTCGGCAGACACTCAGTAAATGCGCCTTTTCTGCACTCTAATTATACCCTTTGCGTTCTATTCAAAACCATTCACAATTTGGGCCTGACTGAAATTCACAGAAGTTTTGTCTATCCATTAAATAATAACTCCCCAACTCCCCTTTCCCCCAGTCCCTGATGTATAGCTTCTGGCAAGTTCCTTAACTTTCTTATCTATAAAATAGGTACCTGCACCAAGAATTATCATGAGGATTAAATGAGATTGTGTATTTAAAGTCTTTGAAACAGTATCCTGTCTATAATAAGCACTCAATAAATGTTAACTAGATTAAAAAAAGTTGCCCGGCCTTGAAAACTACTCAAACCCTTTAGTTTTATGGTATTTATTCTATGACTCAATGGTCTTATTAATGGTGCCTGGTAACTAACACATGCTATTTTTCTATGATATATGTTTTTTCTTTTGTTCTCATTAAGGGCAAGGTCCTCCGAGTCCTGCTGTGTACATTCGTAATCCCAGTGCCTACACAAAAGGCATATAAACATCTACATTAACAATGCAGTTATTATTTGTTGAGCACTTTGCTACTACAGAGCCCTCTGTTAGATTCAGCAAGAGAAGTTCCCTGGCTCCAACAACCCTCACATGATAAAGATCAGCTTTTTTTCATGTTAAAATTTAAGAGGAAAAGGCCCTAAGAAAAGAAGCTTTGTTATTTGCTTTCCCATTTTCCCTACCCATTGCCACCCAGATAAGACTTTTTCCTGAACATATGGAAAATTGTATTTCCTGTACTCCCCGCAGTTGGGCTGGGGTTTTATGCTAATTTCTGTACAATGGGGTGTACACAAAAGTGAGAAAGTCTATTTTGATCATCCTAAGCAAACACGTCCACGAATTGAATGTTTTTCCCTAGCCTCCTTTTCAACATCCTTATTTTGCTTAGTAGTATTATTATTGGAGAGCACCATTCTACTAATGATGGAAGAGTAGGCACTTTAATTTAACAGAAGAGTTTTTGTGTAGGCATTTGTAATTAACTGACATCCAGCAAATTATATCACTTACTCACAAGGCAATCAGTGAACATGAATATGACTAAAATAGCTCTTACTTTTAAAGTGAGGAAAGGTTAGGGTTGGCAGACTATTTTTTTTTTAAATTTAACAAAAGGTAAAAAGCTTTTTAAAAAGGGGTTCTGAATATTACACTGAGATCTCATGTATATTTTTTGGGGATAAGGCAACTTAGCATAGTCAATCCTAAGTTAGAAATCAAAGATATCCTGATATTCGTATCAGAAAAGAATCTCCTGTGTATATTTCTATATATATCAGTGTCTCAGTATTCTGGTTTGTCAGATGTACTTTAAAATGTAATGCTGTCCTCTTTTAAATCGACTCCAAAAGGCTTGGCCAGAAAGTGATAATCTTATTACTATAAGAATGAAACAACAATAACCCATTTAAAAAAAGACAAGGATAATCCTAAAATGAAATGGTATATGAACTGAGAAAACAAATGCTTAAAGGATGAATGATCACGATGTTTTAGTAAAGAAACTGATTTATAACAACGATATGAAACAAAAATCAAGAAAATACTCAGGAGTTCCTCAGTTATAAAAACAAAATGAATTTATAGAAAAACATTTTAAATAAAATCTCTAATTTGTAAATATTCTACTTTCACCAGTACCCAACATGCTCTATCTTACCTATCAGTTGCTGAATTGTTCCCTTTTCACAAAGATCCTTGTTTACAGTCTCATCCTCAAGATAGACCATAGCTCTCAGGAGTCGTAAAGTGTACCGCATGTGGGCAAACTTGTTGCCACGGCCGCCTGTACCATGAAAACTGTTACCGTGACTAAAGAAGGAATCTGTGCAGAAATAATAATAATTTACATCAAGAAATTTAAAACATAGAACATTTCAAATAACCTAAACAATATATCAGACATATAAGTGCTTTAAAAATTTTTTCAAATGTATCACATTGTATGTATCTTTTGTACCTTCCATTACTCAACATTATGTTTTAAAAAATTATTCAAATTTAGTCAAAAATAGATCTAGAGCATTCATTTTAATTGCTTTCTGTATTCATTTTTTATATAAATCAGTTTTCCCATTCGCCAGTACAAACTGCTACAATGAACATTCTGGTGTATGTCCTCTTATTCTCACTGAGAAGGGTTTTGTCATGTGACACAAGAATCATACAGGGTATACCCACACCAAATTTTACTAAATTTGCCAAATTGTTTCCCAAAGTTGTTATATGAATATAATGTATAAGACTAATAGATTCTTCCCAATCTATTAAATGTGAAATGGTAGCTCATTGTAATATTAATTTGCATTTCTCTGATTGCCAATGGGCTTGAATGTCTTTTAGCATTTTTTGTAAATTTGTCTGTTACTTGGCATCTCTATTCTTTATCTTCTTCTCTACTGAGTTATTTTCTTCTTGATATGTAGGCGTTCCTTATGAACCTAGATTCTAAGCCTTTATCAGTTACAGGGGCAGTAAATGTCTTTTTTTAATTTGTAGATTGTTATGTTATTCTGATTTTGTCATAAAGATGTGTTGAAATTTTGCAGTAGTTAACTTCATCTGTCTTCTCCTGTATAGTTTAAGCTGTTCTGGTTTTTCAGAGTCTTCTCCTACTCTGTTATCATAAAGATATTTTCCCATGCTTTTTTCTAAAAGTTTTACAGTTTAACTTTTCATATTTAGGGTTTTAACTCATTTTGTAATTGATTTCTTTTAACAACGTGAAAGGATCTAATTTTTATTTTTTCATGTGCAGGGCCAGCTGCCTCAGCACCATCCTTCTCTCTCTGATTAGCAACATCATCCCTGATAAAAGCAACGTCCCATATATGCCGTTCCATTGGTCTATTCTTGGCATAGTATAACACAATTTTAATTAATAAATAGCAAGGCAAGTCCTCCTTTCTTCTTTATAATACGCATTCTTTAAAAGGTTCTTTTAGAAGTAGCTTTATGTTTAAAGCTTTTTTAAAAGTTCAAAACACTCTTCTGAGTATTGTATATTGGTTAAAAGTGTGGGTTCTGGAGCTAGACTGTCTGCATTAAATCTTGGTTCTGCTACTTACTGCCTAGACAGGAACAAGTTATTTCACTTCTCTTACTGATTTATACCCATCTGATAAACAGGAATAATAAGAGTACCTTTAAGTCCTAGATTTTTTTCTGAAGACTAAATGAATTAATACTCATAAGGTGCTTAAGGCCCACATATAGTATGTACTCAATAACTGTTAGCTATCAGTCTTCCTGTTCTTAGGTAGCATTTCCTCTTTGCCTTATATCCTTGTAAACATAAATAATGTTATAATAATATAATCTTATATAATAATAAATATAAAGAATAGACAGAAGAATTATTTTCTTTAACAAGACTAAATTTAGTCACATAGCATATTAGAAATTAGAGAATTAAAAAAAGCTATGATTTTTTTACTCCCTCCCAGATGAGTGGTATTACTGATCTAATGAATATGTACCATACAAAGTTATTTCTAGACCAAAATTACTACCAGAAAAGAATGTAGTGTCTTCCTTATAAATTATTTTTGAAAAAAATATATGTCTTATTTTCTTTCCAAGAATTATGAGAATTGGAATAAACTATACAACAAATTGGGGCTCTGCTAATTTGGTAGGCCACATGTACAACCATTAACTTCTGGTGAGAGATCTGAATTTTAAGCTACATGAAGGTTTAAAGCTTTTTTAAAAGTTCAAAACACTCTTCTGAGTATTGTGTATTAGTTAAAAGAGTGGGTTCCGGAGCTAGACTGTCTGCATTAAATCTTGGCTCTGCCACTTACTGTGTAGACAGGAACAAGACAGGAATAAATAAGATCTTATTTATTTTGAACATAAATGTATCTTTATTAGCTAAAACAGTATCTAGTACCTAGTAGGCATCAATTAATATTTGTTGAATGAATAATTAAAATATTGCAGGGCTTAGTATTATATAATTGTTGGATAGGCCTGATAATATAAAACTTTAAGTCAGATTATACATATAATTTCTTTCATTGAGAGGTGTGCATCAACTTTAGTTATGACATTTTATAATGCCTGATTTTAAATGGAATCTCAGATTGTTTTTTTTCTTAAGTACATGTTTTAACACAAAACATGTACTTTAATACAAATATATTTTTATTTCTCTTTGCTTTAATTTTATAACTTTATCTATGCATAAGTTGAGAGTTCATTTGAAATATGTAGATTACAATTTTGACAGGAATCTCCAAAGGCCACTCACCTTCACTCTCACACCATTCTAGAAATGCCAGTATTTGAGCATTTCCCTGGCACGACATATACTCTTCTATTAATAATGGAGCCACTGATGACAAAGTGGCAATTGCATGCAGCTGTAATTCTTCATACTGTGCTGCAGACCATTCACTTATTTTGTGCTTCTCAGGCTTTTTAACATAGCTAAACAAAGCCAAAACCACTTTGCCATCAATTAGTAGCTATGAGAAAGAGGTAAAAAATACTTTGTTAAAAACATAAATAAAATAATTTTATTTCAACTAAGAAAATTAAGTATTTTGACTTTGATGTTTTATTGATAATCATTTCAAAGTATTTCCTTTCTAAAGATCTCAACCTATGTTAAGTACCCAGAAAGTAAAAAATAAAAAACCCTGCAAAAAGCAAACTCAATAATAATAGTAGTTGGTTACAATCCCTTTTCTGGGATATGTACTCTCTAACTGACAATAATATTATAAAGTATTATTTTTTTTGTCTATGCTGATTATATATGGTTTAGTTCTTCCTTATGATAGAACCACAGAGGCAGAAAATTTGGGACAAATAAACTGCTGGCATTTTTCTCATCCCTCCCTGGTTTTATAAGGGAAACATTTCACACACTCAATTGTAAATTATAAAAATCAATTTTGTTTGAAGTAATAACTACGGTTAATATTTAAGCACACAAAACATAACTATAAAACTATTCTGTCCAATGAATACCAGTCAGATCATAAGCCATCTTTAATTAATGCCTAGAATTTTAGAGTCATATAGAATCTATGATTTCAATAAAAATAAAACAAAAATGCATAGCTGTTTATGAAAATAAAGTTAATATTATAGCTGATTCTCACTGATGCATATTTGTGGTATACAAGATAACAGCATACCATATGCTACATTCTACTTAATTTTCTTTTCTTTTGGCATTACTTTATAAAAACTTTCACAATAACATCTATGACTTTTCCTAAATTTTTTCTACTAGTCCACATGGAAGGAACACAATATTTAAAACCGAGGAAACAGGAATAAGAATAACTGATAGTTCTAGCATTATTATAAGTATTAAGCGGATAATGTTTTTGAAACATTATGTGAACTGCAAATAACAGTACATATATTCATTATTACTACTATTAATGGGTCACCCGTATATGACATAAAAAAATTGGTTGATTCCATTGTTCACACAGCATTTTAAGAAGCTCACCATAGTCTTTGTATCATTTGACTTATAAATCGTAGTGTAAACTTTATTGTCTTTATCATTTTAATTGTTATATAATATTCCACTATAATAAACCATATTTTATTGAATATTTTCTATCTGGCATTTCAGAGAATACATTTAGGTTGTACAAAGTGCATATATATTTGATATAACTAATAGTTATAATGGTAAAGACATATTTTCTTTTTCTAAGCATTTTTTAGTATATACATTCCTCAAAGTCACATTACTAAGAAAATTCTGAGCTCTTATAATCCTCATAATAATTCCATGTGGTAGGTGTTGTACCATGTTGAAGTACAAATACGTGGAATTTAGAGAAACTAAACAACCTACTCAAGAACGCATAGCTAGAAAGTTACAGCACTGGATTCCAACTGATTAAAGCCTGAACCCTGGTAAACCACCTTTATATTATCATTAATAATTTTGATAGAATGAATTACCAGTTCTTTTTCATGCTAAACCTCTGGAGTTTGAAAGCGTTTTAGGACTAAAATGAAATTTCACTTAACACAGGAAATAACTAAACTAATAGAATTGTAAGTAGTACAGTTTTTGGGTCACTTTACAGTTTATGAAGGCTTCATCTTAATCTCATGAATCAATCTTACAACAGCCTTGTGAACAGGGCAGATGTATCATAACCCTCCTTCCAGAGAAGCGGGGACTGAGCCTCAGAACGTTTAGATGATTTGCCAAGACTACATAGATCATAGGTGATAAGACAAGCAAAGTTCAGCTCAGTGTTCTTCAAATTATATCATGCCATTGTGTATAAAGTATTAAGATAAATTTATGGATAATAAAAAATGCATAAAGACGTTGGGTTGGTGTGGAGAAAAGGCAGCTCAAAAGGGTCTAAGACTGGCTGCACAGCGGTCAGCGTTCCCCCCGCAGAATCAACCCTATTACTACTGGTGGAGACAGACTAGTGGGCCAAATGGGCCTGTAAGGATCTTCTTTCATCTTACGTTCTCTTACTGAGACCTAAGTACATAAATAAATCTGTAAAGTTCTCTAGCTTTTCTTTGGTTTACGTGATTTAAATTTAGATATGTTCACTGTTTATTTATAGATAAGCAAAGAAAATTTTAAAAAGGTGAAATTCCAGCCAATAAGAGTTTGTTACTCATTATGGTAAACATGGATTGATGAAAGATTTGCAGCCATGACTTTTAAAACGTTATACTACAAAGTGAGATAATTTTAGTTTTTGTTTTGATTACTCTACCTGTAGAGTAGGTAAATCTTTACTTAAGATCACAATTATATTGAACAGTAATTTCTTCAACTCAAAATCTTCATAGGAATTAGAAAGCTTAAGACCTTTTACCAAAGGATTTTGACTTTTAACTGTGAGGGGGAAAAGAAAAAAAGAGTAAAATAAAAGCCAATATGATATATAAGACTCATCGAGACAATTTTAAGTTGAAAATTTTATGATTTTTACCTTCATTAAAGGTTGCAAATAGTATCAAGTCTTTGGTAAAGCCACATTCCTAATATAAATTCATAAAACAAACAGAGGGATGAATTAATTAGGGGAAATTAAGTTTCGGATACCCATATTTACCTAATATTTAAGTATCTTTATCTGATTCACCTTGTCATTCATTTGAAATCATAAAGCACTAATAATAGGAAGGGATGAAAGCAAGAAAATAAAAGTTTATAGTCAGATAAACTTCTGATTTATTTAATATTAAACTTACTTCTATAGGTTCTAAGAAATATTTTTCTTAGAAATATGTTATTCAAGGCTTTTTTGTAAGATGCTATCTCAAATTTTATTAAGAGCCCAAAATATGTTAACACTACAAGTTACTATTTAGATCATTATTTATACCTTCAAGTGACACGAGGAAAGTAGTTATTTTCAACAGCATTTCTTCTTAAACAGCCCTGTTCCCTACCCCATCCCCAACCCCAACCCCAACCCCAACCCCAACCCCAGCCACTCTCATTATGTCAAAAGTTTAGTCAAGAGATAACAAAACAGTTCCTACTTAACGTGAAAAACCCTGAAGAATGAACAAAATCGCAAAAACTTCACGTGAGGGAACTCATTCCTGACAGAGATGTCCCCATTGGACTTTGTATGTTCGATAGAGCTTATGGGGCAAACCCTGGACCTTCGAGGTTACAGCTTTACATACTCACTACTTAGAATACAGATGGTTTCTTTAAAATGTGAAGATGTTATTCCTTTGACTCACATTCAGGGAATTCACCTGAATGTTTACAAGGATGGTAATGAGAACTTACTGACTGACCAGGGAAACATGCATGTCCACACACACATTGTAGCCTTGACTAGGAAGCTATGTAAGATTGTTTCCCCATTTGCACAGTATGAATCCTGTAACTGTTCTCTTATGTTGGGATAACTTGATGCCCATTAGCATGGGGTTGAGGCCTTTGCTGCCAAATTTCCTATAAGTACAACTGAGAATGTATGTGGCTGATATGTGAATATTGCTGGCAACGATCTCTAGAATGTCAATCATCCAGTAACTTTTACTTTATAAAATATGGGGGAGCTCAGCTTCTGACAGAACTGAGTGGCTCCTATAAGAAATCCTCCTGCAAGTAACAATTATAAATTGTGAACAAAAATATAAAAACAATGATCTGTTACCAAAACCAAGCAGAAAATGGAGGGGAGTCAGGACTTTGAGGAAGGAAGAGGCACTGAATGAGTTTTCTCTTGAAAAAAATGGCTTTGAGAAGGAGCCCAGGCCACAGTCTGCCCCATCTGCGGGTGCTATGTCTGAGGGTAAGCTTGCATCTTAGTAGTTTGAAGAACCAGAGGACAGAAGCAATCTCAGGGAAACCACTGCTACTGGGAAGTGAAGGGAGAAATCCCATAAAGGAGAGAGCCAGAGGAAGGGAACCCCAAATTCTGTGGATAAAATTCCTGCATCTCTGGCTGACGCCTGAGCCACGCGAGAGCATGGCCTACTCCAGCATCCCACGAGACTGAAAGAAGTGAACTGAGATTTGAGCTGCCATCTACCATTGGGATGAGTGTAGTCAAGCTAAATGCTTATTAATTAAAAAAAAAAAAAAGCTTTTCGGAGGAATACACCAGATGCTCATAATGAAAGGAAAGACAGCAACTCTTAAGCAAGAAAGAGAAACTATAAAAAGGAACCAAAAGAAATTCTAAAACTGAAAAATATAACATCTGAAATAAAAATGTATTGGATAGGATTAGCAGCAGAATGGAGGTCATAGAAAAAAACCCTTCAGTGAATTTAAATATATAGAACAATGCAAACTATCCAATCTGAAGAACAGAGAGAAAAATGATTGAAAAAAATGTGAACTGAGACTCACAAACCTGTGGGACAATATTCAGAAGTGAAACATATCTGTTATCAGAGTTCTACAAGGAGAGATTGGGGTTGAAAATACTTGAAGAATAATGGCCAAAAATTCTTCAAATTTAGTGAATTACCTAAATTTACATTTTCAGGAAGTTCTAGGAACCTCAAGGACAAATTTCAGAATATAGATTTCAAGAACTAAGGGGAATTAAATATATTTTCAGATAAAAGAATATGTTGTCAGCAGCCAGCAGGTCTGCATCATAAGAAATAGTACAGAAAATTCTTCAGGTGAAAGGGAAATGATATGAGATAAAAACTCATATCATCAGGATGGAAAGAAACACCTTGTAAGTGGTAAATATGTGAATTATAAAACACGAGGACCTCAAGCTTCCAAAGGCAATGGGAAGAAGAATTGGCAGAGTGTGACTATACTGGTGGCCATCTTGACATTACAGCATAACATGGCATTACAACAAAGTTCATAAATATTATGACATAGTTAAGTGCTCCCTTCCCCTACTCCCACAACTTAAATTAGTATAATTTTTTCCTACTTACAATCATTGGTGCTTCAGGATTTTGAGCTATAATTGTAGTGATCACTAATACATCGTTTCTAAGCTGACGATCATAATGACTAAAGCCTCTCATAAACAGATGTTTGAATACTTCCTTTAAAGTCCTGGAAGGTAAAATCATACTTTTAGAACTATACTCTATGGAAACACTAATGTGCCTATCAATAAAATCTCCCTTTTTATATTATTCATTTAAAAGTATTTCTAATCTTTTCTATATTTTTAAATCTGCCTCCAATTCACTGTAGTGAGAATCCATCAATCCAATTTAGGCACTGGTGGTCAAAGTGCTCTAAAATAGAGATTCAGTCACAGTTCTTAGTTTTATGCTAAGAACAGTTTTCTCTGTTCTTAAACTCCTACCTTTTTACCAAAGTTTGCCAGGCCTCTCTCACAGTACGGTCCCTAGTAACATCGTTAGCTGCTTCTCTCACCATTCCACCCTGTACTTTCTGCTCTCACCATATTGAATTCTTTCAGTTTTTTGATTTTGCTAAATTCTATTTTCACTTCTGTTCCCCTGTCTAGGACATGCTCTCTCCATGCAAAACCCTTCCGTGTTGCCAATTTGTATTTATCATTCAGGTACCAGATTAGTGTTCATTAGGAGACACTGACTAACTCTCGAGTCTCAGTCAGGTTCCCTGTACAATGTGCATTTGTGGCTTTGCTTCCTAGGACCAACTTGCCTTTCTTGTGACAACAGTACCCTTATTTTTATTTAGGCTTCATCCTTTTGTCACTTTTGGTCTTATCAACTGCCTTCAGTAATTCACTGTGGAATGGGCATATGGCCAGCTCTGAATGCTCAGGGCCAACTGGGACTCAGTTCAAAGAATTTTCTTTGTGATTTCAGAAGAGCAATTCTTTTCTTCTTCTTGATCTGAGGTTATGATGTTGTGAACCTAGACTTCTTAGGTCTCACCACATGCAGCTTGTGAATAAACCGAACACAATGAAGACAGCACAGAGAGAAGAAGAGGGCCTGAGTCCCCATATTTGCTGAGCCTTGAGCACAGCTGCACATGAAACTGGTTTGATCCTTGACTTTGTAGTTAACATTCACCCATAAATTTCCTATAATTGCTTAAATCAGTTGTGTTGGGTGTTCAGTCACTTGCAAACAAAAATATTCTGATTTACCCTTTTCTGGAAAATATGTAGCACCTTAAGATAATTTCTTTTGTAACACTTAGTATACTCGCAGTTAATTGCCTAGTTACTATTTGTCCATCTCTCCTAATGTAACACAAATTCCATGAAAGTAGAGACCATGTTTGCGCTGTTTTCAATTGCCCTTCTATGGCCTAGCACAGAACTTGACACAGAACAGTCAATAATTACTTGATGAATAAATGAATAAGTAACTTAAAAGCTTACTTCATGTTATTGCTAATGCTTACTGTAGTAACTAGAATACAATAAGTATTCAAAAATGCATTTATCCAATAAACAAATGAAATATTTCTTTTAAATTTCTAATTTTACTTTATACATATTCCAAGTCATAATTTAATTTTGTTAACAAGCGACTCTAAATGCCTTCCACATAGAAAAAAATGACTTGTTATTGTGCAGATAATTTATACCACAGCACGAACAAGATGTCCTAAATTAAAAGATAGCCATTACGTGCATTAAAATCCTAATGGAACACAAATTCAAATAAAAATCTTAGTTACGTCCTAAGGTCAAAAATGTTACTTATGTCACAAGATTAGAAAACATTCTTAGCTAAATGCAAATACTTACAGCAAACATTCCAAGTTACTAAGCTGTTGTATGATTTCTTCTTTGGGCGATTTTTCCAGTAAGTTCCAAAGTATTTCTGATGAACGAAATAGGAGCTGTCCGGAGGGATCTGGGTCATTGAGGTGAATACAGATGCCACTGGCTGCTTGGGCTTTCATCATTAAAGTACAATTGACTTCTGATAATAAATTTAAAAATTATTTTTGTTGCAGTTAAGGCATTATTAGATAGAAACAAAATAGGTTTAGAATAAAGTATTGAAATTTAATAATATGCAAACCAGAAGTTGAGAGATGCTGCAGAACTTTAAGTACCCAAAGTTTCTCAACAAGTTGATTTTCAAGCAAGGCCAATGACTGAACCATCATTTTTGCCAGTCCTCCGACTTCTGCCATTTGAATTTTATATGTTGAGCTAGCTTGCTGGTAACCTAACAACAATTAGTTAATAAATATGTACAGTTATTTCACACAGTAGTGATTTACAATAAGACAAAGGAATGAGTAACTGATCATTAAACAACAGCAACAACAACAAAACTTCTAAAAAGTATATGGCATTTTAAAAAGGTTTAGCACAGGGACAGGCAAATTTTTTCTAGAAAGGGCCAGGTATTAAGTATTTTAGGCCTTGTAGGTCATAAGGTTTCTCTCACAAATACTCAACTCTGCTCCCATAGCATGAAAACAGGCATAAACAATATAAAAATAAATGGGCACGGCTGTGTTCCAATAAAACTATTTACAGGGGGCCAATTTTGGCCTGTGGTCCATAGTTTCCTGCTCCCTGGTGCAATATTTAATATAGGACCACAAATTTGGGGGCCCATCTTAAATTCTAAAAGAGAAAACTGTTTCTTATTTGTCAGTAGATAGGCCTGTCCATAAAGAAAAATGTCATGATTACAAACACTGAATGTTTTCAATATTCAAGTCAATGCTTTCAAGGGATGGCAATTATGTGATATTGGCAATGAAATAAGAGATAAAAATATAATGCTGTTGTGGTAAGTGCTAGTAAATATAATGGTATTTTAGGGAAGTTTGATTCTTGGTGACATGTCCCATAAGAACTTCCTTCTGCTGAGGGAAAGGGGGAGACGGAGAAAGGTATGGGGAAGTAAATGGTGATGGAAGGGGACTTGACTTGGGGTAACGAACACACAATACAGTGTAGAGACGATGTATTGTAGAATTGTGCACCTGAAATCTGTATAATTTGTTAACCAGTGTTACCCCAATAAATTAAAAAAAAGGAACTACAAATTGGTAGTTACGAAATAGCCATGGGGGTGTAAGTACATCATAGGGAATATAGTCAATGATATTGCAATACCTATGTATGAGCAGATGCCAGATGAGTACTAGACTTATTGGGGGGATCACTTTGTAAATTACATAAATGTCTAACTATTATGTTATAAACCTGAAAGTAATTTAATACTGAATGTCAACTGTAATTGAAAAAATAAAATAAAAAAATTAAAAAAATTTTTTCTTCTGCGTTAGCTTTTATGAGAAATACTACCCCTCCTTTAGACATAGTTGCACAGGTGCCTGTCCAACTACACATAACAAGATTGAATGAGTATCACAGGATGTTTGCTCACTTGACATGGAGCTATTTTCTCTCTTAGTGACATCACTCTTCTGCCTCCCTGACTGCCAGACTTTTGAAACCAACTAGATTTTTCACCAAGGTTCTGTCAGCTTGTCTTATCTTTCTGAATTTGAGGTCTGACCCTGGACAAGGCCCTGTCCCTTCCTGTGATAGGTTTGGAATTTAAGAAAAAAATTAGGCATTTAAGAAGTACAAAGAGGAAAACAAAAATTGTCTGTAATACCACCATCCAGAGATAACAATATTAACATTTTGGTATATTTCCTGCTCACATTAATGCATGCATATTACTTTAACAGTATACTACATATATGCAGAATTCTATATTCTACTGCAACTACTAAACATTTTATTGTAACCTTTTTCCCGTTCTGCAACATATTGTTCCCAAACATGATTTTTATTTGCATAATAGTCTATGATAGGTACAGACCAAAATGTATAGTTTATATTTACTATATCTGTTGAGTTTACAATTCTATAAAAAAATATAATAAGATTAAGGCTCATGGGCTTAATTCCTATCTCCAGGGCTGTATCTCTTACAGTTGCTCTATTGAGGACTTTTCAGCTGTGGTCCCAGATATCCAGCCATGACCATCATTTACGATCAGCTGTGTGACTGCGAGAGCATCGCTTGAGGCTCCTGATTTTCAGAGCCTGCCCAAATTAAGGTCAGGCTCACTTCTCAGTGCCTTTACTCCGCTGTCGTCTCTCATATATCATTTCTCTCCCTTTCATTCTTAAAGAAGGGTATCTGTATCTTACCAAGGTTAACCCTAAGCTTTTGTTCTTAATTCCATCCTTTCATGCTTTCTCTGGGCATTTCACCCGCCCATTTCCCACTTACTAGCTTTGTGTCCCTCTGCCTACAAACTTCAATTTAAAACAAATTAAAAACAATAGCATAAACTAAATATTTTTCTTTGGTCTTGCTACTAGTTAAGCTGTTCTCCATCTTGTTTCTTTTCCTTCACCGTTTGATCTTAAAATACAGGGTCCGGCAGAAGTAATACCTGCTTGAGTGTGGTTGGTAGGGTGCCATAATTTAGTTTTAATTTGAATATGTCACCTAAAATGTAATATGGTGTGCTGGAGTGTGATATTGTTATGTTACAGAATTACATGTCTATGATTCTGTAATAAAAAAGGGGCGTTATTTGTGCCACACCCGGTATGGGTCTGCGTTCACTGCTTCTACTCCCTCACTCTCATTGCCTCCACTTCACAGTGCTCTCATTCTTTAACCCTACATGTGCCCTCACCACTTTATGACAATAATGTGACAAAAATTAACCACAACTTCCCAGATATCACATTAACCTGGCTTTTTCATTCCTCAATTATAGAAGCCTCTGCAGTATTTGCCACTGAGACCCCTTCTTCCGTCATGAAACACTTCATTCGTTGGCACAGGAGACGTGGCCGTCTTTAGCGCTTTCTTCCTCCTCTTTAAACCTCCTCTCATGGCCAACTTCTTTGGGTCATATTTTTTCCAAATCTCAGGATGGGCACTCCATGATGTTATTCTTGCTCCTGTGCTCTTTCCTAGAGAACTCAACTGTACCGATGGCTTCTATTTTCATCTCTATCTAGATGAATTTCAAACCTGTATCTCTGCTCTCTGTCTACTATATATGTCTACTACCTAGCAAATACCCCATTTGTCTAGCTTATCAATAGTTCAAATTTGGCATTTAATAATTTCTTCTTCATTTCTTACTTCAGATGACTTCCCATTTTTCCCCAGTCATGTAAGTAATCTTTCTTTTCTACCACAGTTTTATTTCCACGTATCTTAAAAAACACATAACTTAAAGAATATAATTTATATATTCTTTCCCTTCCTAGGTTGATTATAAATTACAGAAACTATGAAGGTAGGAAGTATGCTCTACAGTGCAAGTGCCCTTTGCCTTAATATCACCCACATCAGTGTAATTCACTTTGTCATCATATATTAAGATCCCTTAGCTGTAACATTCAGAATTGTTTTCCCAAACATGATGGAGAATGTTATTATTAACATTTTAACATCTAATTGGGTGGGACTGATACTATAAATAATTATGTTTGAAAATAATAAGTAATATTACCAACACTATTACATTAACTAATAGTAATAAGTACAATTAAACTAATTTGGGTATGACTTCAAAAATTATATCTTAAATATTTAGCACCAGAATAAAAATATCATGCAAATCAAACATTAAAAAAAATATATAATTATTTGTTTAGAATGACCAAAGAGCTCAAGATGACAAAAAAAATCTTTGTTTTTGATGTGTTGCATTTATGATCCCACTCTCCTTCCAAGTTCAAAGAGAAATGGGACAGAATATTCTGTTTTATAAAAACATAAGTTCTCATTGAAAGGACATTGAAAACTTTACCTGTAATATGCTTCTTTGGTGGTTCTGCATGATAAAAGTCAACAATACACTTACAAATTTGTATCCTCAATTCCGAACTTGGTACTTTCATTAAGTCACCTGACAGAAAGATAAAAGAATACTATTTAATAACACTGTCATACATTTATTTTCAAATTTAAGCATAAAGTGTTAGTAACATGATCATTAAAAATATCCTCATCAGAAAATCAATGCAGCATTATTTACAATAGCCAAAATTTGGAAGCAGCCCAAGTGCCCATCAGTAGATGAGTGGAAAAAAAACATGGTGATACCTTTACACAATGGAATATCACTCTGCTGTAAAGAAGAAGGAAATCTTACCTTTTATGACAGCATGGATGGACCTGGAGAGTCTTATGCTAAGTGAAATAAGCCAGTCAGAGAAAGTCAAGTATCATATGATTTCACTTATATGTAGAATCTAATAAACAAGATAAACTATCAAACAAAATAGAAACAGACTCACAGATACAGAGAACAGACTGACATCTGTCAAAGGGGACGGGGGTGCTGTGAACCAGGCAGAAAGGTGAAGGGATTAAGCAAGGGAAAAAACTCGGACACAGACAACAGTATGGTGATTATCAGAGGGAAAGGAAGGGTGGGGAAAGCAGAAGATTGTAAAAGGAAGATAAATGCTGACGGAAGGAGATTTGACTTGGGGTGGTGAACACACAATATGATATACAGATGATGTATCATAGAACTGTACACCTGAAACCTATGTAATTTTATTAAGCAATAGCATCCCAATAAAACCAATAAAAATTAAAAAAATAAAAAATAAAAGAAATTTCAAAAAGGTAGTATAAAATTTACACACACATACAAGTGCACACAAAATATCCTGGATCTAACCTTATAAAATTTGGCCCCTCAATCAACTCAGCCTCTCCTTCCCAGGAAGAAAAGAATGGTGACTAACAACGTACTTGTATATGGAAAATATATTCCATGCAAATGGACATGAAAAGAAAGCTGGACCGGCAATACTTATATCAGACAAAAAAGACTTCAAAACAAAGGCCATAACTAGCGACAAAGAAAGTCACTACATAATACTGAAGGAAGTAGTCCAAGAAGAGTGTATAACTCTTGTAAACATATATGCACCCGATAAAGGACCACCTAAATATATAAAGAAGGTCTTAGAGGACCTTAAGAAAGAAATGCACAACAATACAGCCATTGTAGGGGATTTTAATACCCCACTGTCAACAATGGAAAGATTTTCCAAACAAAAAATCAACAAGAATATTGCGGCATTGAATGACACTCTAGATCAATGGACTTATTTGATATATACAGAACATTTCACTCGAAGCAAAATATACATTCTTCTGGAATGTACATGGATCATTTTCAAAGGAAGACCGCATGGTAGGACACAAAACAAGCCTTAACAGATTCAAGAAAACTGAGATGATATTAAGCATCTTTGTGGATCACAACAGCTTGAAACTAGAAACCACCACAAGGAAAAAACTCAAAAACTTTCACATAAATGGATGCTGAATAACATGTTATAAAGTAATGAATGGGTTAACAATGAGATCAAGGAAGAAAACAAAAACTATCTGGAAACAAATTAAAATGAACACACACCAACCCAAAACCTATGGGACACAGTGAAGACAGTCCTGAGAGGGAAGTTCATAGCAATATGCCTACCAAAACAAAATAGAAAAATCTCTAATAAACAAACTAAACCTATGTCTAAAAGAACTAGAGGAACAACAACAAATAAACCCAGAGTGAGCAGAAGGAAATAAATAATCAAGGTCAGAGCAGAGTAAAATGATATAGAGGCTAAAAAAAACACTTGAAAGGATCAATGAATCCAGGAGCTGGTTCTTTGAAAAGATAAACAAAATTGACACATCATTCACCAGAGTCATCAAGATAAAAAGAGAGAGGACCTAGATAAAATCAGAAATGAAAGAGAGGTAACAACTGATACCACTGAAATGCAAAGGATTGTAAAAAGTTACTTTGAACAACTATATGCTAGGAAATTGGACTATGTGGGTGAAGTGGATAAATTTCTAGAAACATATTATCTTCCAAAACTGAATCAGGAAGAACCAGAAAAGCTGAATAGACTGATAACAACTAGCAAAATTGAAGAAGTAATAAAAAAACTCCCAGCACACAAAAGCCCTGGACCAGATGGATTCCACAGGTGAATTTTACCAATCATTCAAAGAAGAACTAACACCTATTCTTCTCAAACTATTCCAAAAATTCAAGAAGACGGAAGACTTCCAAACTCTTTACAAGGCCAGAATCAACCTAATCCCAAAACCAGGTAAAAGCACAACAAGGAAAAATTATAGGTCAGTATCTCTCATGAACTTAGATGCTAAAATCCTCAACAAAATAATAGCAAACTGGATCCAGCAATACATTAGAAAGACCATATACCATGATCAAGTGAGATTTACTCCAGGGATGTAAGAGTGGTACAATATTCACAAATCAATAAATGTGATATATCACAAAAACATAATGAAAAAATCACATGATCACATCAATAGATGTTGAAAAAGCATTTTATACATTTCAGCACCCATTTATGATAAAATACCTCAGCAACGTGGGAAGAGAGGGAGCATACCTTAACACAGTAAAGGCCATATATGAAAAACCTACAGGCAGCATCATACTCAACAGGCAAAAACTAAAAGTGTTTCTTTTAAGGTCAGGAACAAGACAAGGTTGTCTGCTTTCACCACTAGTATTCAACATAGTACTGGAATCCTAGTTACTGTAATCAAACAAGAAGAACTAAAAGGCATCCAAATTGGAAAGAAGGAAGTAAAACTGTCATTGTCTGCAGATGACATGATAGTGTACATAGAAAACCCTATAGGCTCCTCCAAAAAAACTACTTGGCCTAATAAGAGAATTTTGCAAAGCAGTGGAACACAAAGTCAATATTTGGAAATCAATGGCATTTTTGTACACCAAAATGAACTATCAGAAAGAGAAACTAAGAAAAAAAATCCCATTTACTATAGCAGCAGCAGCAACAACAAAAGTACCTAGGAACAATTTAACCAAGGAGGTAAAAGACCTGTACTCAGAACATTACAGTATACTGAGGAAAGAAATTAAAGAAGACACAAATAAATGGAAGCATATACCACATTCATGGGCTAGAAGAATTAACATCATTAAAATGTCTATACTACCCAAAGTAATCTACAGATTCAATGCAATTCCTATTAAAATACCAATGGCATATTATACAGATCTAGAACAAATATTTCAAAAACTTACATGGAACCAAAAAAACCCACACCAAGTAGCCTCAGCAGTCCTGAGAAAGAAGAACCAAGTTGGAGGGAATCACAATACCTGCTATCAAACTATACTATAAGGCCACTGTAATAAAACAGTATGGTATTGGCATAAGAGTAGACACATAGCTCAATGGAACAGAATAGACAGCCCAGAAATAAAATCATGTCTCTATGGCCAATTAAATTTGACAAAGGGGGCACAAACATACAATGGAGTAAAGGCAGTTTCCTCAATAAGTGGTGTTTGGAGAACTGCGCTGGTACATGCCAAAAAAAAGAAAAGAAAGAAATAAAGAAAGAAGAAAGGAAGGAAGGAAGGAAGGAAAGAGAGAAAGAGAGAAAGAGAGAAAGAGAGAAAGAGAGAAAGAGAGAAAGAAAGAAAGAAAGAAAGAAAGAAAGAAAGAAAGAAAGAAAGAAAGAAAGAAAGAAAGAAACTAGATCACCAATTTGTACCATACATTAGAATAAACTCAAAATGGATAAAAGACTTAAATATAAGTCAGGATACCATAAAAATCCTAGTGAAAAACACAGTCAGTAAAATTTCAGATATCTCATGCAGCAATATTTTTACAAATAAATCTCCTAGGGCAAGGGAAATAAAGGAAAAAACCCCCACAACAAATGGAACTACATCAAATTAAAAACCATCTGCATGGCTGGGGGTAAGGGGGTATAAGGGAAGTAAATGGTAATGGAAAAAAATACAATAAAGATTATATAAAAAAGAATAAATTAAATCAGGAAAAAGAAAGAAACTATCACCAAAATGAAAAGGGTACTGCCTGTATGGGAAAACATATTTGTCAATGATACATTGGACAAGTGTTTAATTTCCAGAATATATAAAGAAATTATACTACTTAACACCAGGAAGACAAACAAGTCAATTGAAAAATGGGCAAAGGACCTAAACAGACACTTCTCCAAGGAGGACATACAGATGGGCTATAGACAAATGAAAAGACACTCAACATCACTAGCCATCAGAAAGATGCAAATTAAAACCACAGTGAGGTATCATCTCACACCTGCCAAAAAATGGCTATCATTAATAAATCAACAAACAGGGGCTGGTGAGGATGTGGAGAAAAGAGAACCCTAGTGCACTGTTGGTGGGAATGCAGACTGGTGCAGCCACTATGGAAAGCAGTGTGGCATTTCCTCAAAAAACTAAAAATGGAACTGCCTTCTGACCCAGTGATTCCACTGCTGGGAATATGCCCTAAGGATCCCTAATCACCGATTCAAAAGAACTTATGAACCCCTATGTTCATAGCAGCACCATTTACAATAGCCAAGTGTGGGAAACAGCCTAAGTGTCCATCAGTAGGTGAGTGGATCAAAAAATTGTGGTACATTCACACAATGGAATACTACGCAGCAGAAAAAAGAAGGAATTCCTGCTTTTTGTGACAGCATGGACGGAACTGGAGACTGTTACACTAAGTGAAATGAGTCAGTTGGCCAAAGACAAATATCATATGATCTCACTTATAAGAGGAATCTGTGCAGAAAATAAACTAATTGGTAAAATAGAACCAGAAGCATGTAATCATGGAATAGACTGACAGCTGTAAGAGGGGAGAGGGAGAGACAGACCGATTGAAAGAAGGTGAAGGGATCAGTTGAACATACATGAAGGACCCATGGACGGGGGCAATGGCGTGGGGTGCTCTGGGTGGAGCGGGGGAAGGGATAAAAAATGGGACATTGGTAATAGCATAAACAGTAAGTCATCAAAAATAAAAAAAAAGAAAAGAGGAAAAGACAGCTTCAAGATTATTTTCTGAATTTTATTTTTTGGGACCCTTCCTTTGAAATTGAAAAATAATGTATTTAAAAAATGTAGACAAAAGGAAGCACTAAACTTTTCCAACTAAATTAACCAAATGTTCAAGTTTATGGGAAATTCTAAGGTTTCTCATCTGCTTCTCTACCCTTTTAGTGCCTGTAAATTTAGACAATTTCTCAGTTTCTTGTTTTATAATCTCATGGCAGAGTACAAACTTCTTCACATGTTTCTGGAATCAGAGATATCTATCATTTTATAGGAAAAAATAATATAATTTACTAGTATATAATATAAATTGGAAGTTATTAGTAAAAATAAATAGCCTTTGTTCAACAGCTTATAGTACCTGTAGTTATTTTAGTTTAAACTCATGTTTCTAGCAATGAAAAAATTAGGGACAGCACGGCAGTACTTGCAGTCAGCAATCAGTGAGGAGAGCTCATTTTAAACCAAAAATTTACTGTCCTCAAGTGAGACAGTAATGTGTTCTATAGGCAGGTGGTTATTCAGCAAAGAGTGGATCTACATAGTAAGAAATGGGCCATGTGTTTGTTATACAGATGTCTGCCAACAGTGTTGGAAGCAACAGTTTAAAATAATAAGAGGAACAGAGGCATTTAAAAATGTTATCAACCAAACTTATACTTTTGATCTGTTATACCATGTCTTCTTTCTGTTAGCTTCCCATTGTAAATTTCTACTGATGACAGAGATTCACACAATTTAAGTTTCCCATTAGCTTTCAGCCTACTTGCTCCTTAAGGTCATTTTATCTAATTCCCCATGTTTATTCTAATTTCCCTGATACCTTCACCTACTCTAGGCCAAATATTTTTTCCTGTTATCTACAGTTAAAGTCTATGAAATGTATTTAGATATAAAAAGGCTGATATCTTTGTTAAAAATTAAAAATGCTTTTGGTCCTGGTTGGTGTGGCTCAGCAGGTTGGAGCATCTTCCTGTAACTGAAAGGGTGCAGGTTCAATTCCCAGTCAGGGAAGATGCCTAGGTTGTGGGTTCCATCCCTGGTTGGGCACAGGGGAGGCAACCAATTGATGCTTTTCTCTCATATTGACGTTTCTCTCTCTCCTTTCCTGTTTATTAAAACAATGGGAAAAAAATTTCCTTGGGTGAGGATAAAAAAATTTAAAATGATTTTTACTTATTCTGGTTGAGTCTCTAACATCTTTCAGTATGGAATATAATACTGGGAACATAACAATTCGGCAAATAGTTATTTTTTATTTGTTGTACCAATTCTGTATCTTAGTTCTCTTATATAAACAAAGACCAAAATTATTAAGTAAAATATAACGTAGGATTTGTTTTGGGAACATGCTGTCATGTATTTAAGGGCTGATACAAAGAGCTAGTGTTTGATCTAATTTCCTGGAAAATTGTTTTCTCTCTCTAGAAAATCAAGCAATAATAACCAAAATACAAAAACATGCTGTTTTATGATATTTTTTCATACTTTGAATACAAAACACAGGCACCTTCATCTTTATGTTATATTATGCTCAAGTTCTTAATGTTCCACCATTTTATGATTTTATTTAAAATTTTAGGTTATTTATTGAACAATTTGGCTTTCAATGACTCTAGCAATTATTAGAGTTCAAAGTTGAAAATATTTTGTGATTACTGAGAGAGACTCATACCTCTAATTTACAAAAAAAGGTAACAAATATTTTATGAACTAAATAACATGATAAAAAATAACTGTACAGAAGTATCTGCCAGTCCTTATATTAAGGAACATAGAATCTTGTTGGTATCATAAAATACCGGAGGGGATACAATACAAAAATTATCATCAAGCACACTATGATTAATTCCCAATCAGAAAACATGACACTAGATCTTAGTAAAACTTAGTGAAAGAGACATTTTTTTCTTGTTAATCAGGCCTGTTATATGTTACAATACCCCACTGTTAAGAAAATCTTAACTTACCCAGAAGCGCAATTGAATTAGCAGTATCTTCAGCATATGTTGTTTCATCGGATACTTTCTTTTTCAAAAATGGCAAACTGCAATAAGAATAAAGAATGTATGAGTTGTATTTCATAAAGTCCTTAATCAAAGCATCATTTGCAAAGTATGGAAAAATTTATTTTCTAAATAAAACGAGAATCATGTTCTATTCTTTAGCCCTGGGGAATTGACAGCTATCAAAAACATTTTTGAGTTTCTAAGTAGCTGACCAAAAATATAAAATAAAATAGGCTTATAAAAATGAAGAGAGATGGCTATAAGGCAAGGGTTAAGAAAGCCATCTTGCAACACTGTATAAATAAAGAGCTTAAAAATCCTCTTTCTTTCTGAAGGCAAAATAATAAGGGATTATAGGTATACTTCTATCAAAATTAGGAAGACATTGGATAATCTGATAAAATCACAGATCTAGGCTTATCTATAACTCAAAAGCTGTTCAAGGGATTCTTCTGAAATTTTTGATACTCTAGTTAATAGATCAATGGTCTATTTGTTCTTAAAGGGAAGTGACTTTTTCCTTATTATCTGGATTAGGAACTAGTAACTGTCCACAAAATACAGATATACTTTTTGAGACACTAAGAAATTAAAGTTAACAAATACTTATTATACTAGAATCACATTTCACAGTTAGTACAACCAAAGTTATTTTAAAATAAATTTACAAATCATAAAAGATAAGGTAGTTGAACCTAGGCCATTAGACTAAATGTCAAAGGAAAGATAAAAGTTGTTAAATACAATATATACAGTAAACTATTTTGGCATTTCATGAGTTTAAAATTTGAAGCTTCTATATTAGTTATTTAAGATATAGCCTATATATAGGGCTTTTAATTAATGTTTTTCAAGAAAAATTAACCAAGTGATTGAAAAATAGCATTTAGAACTAACACATGTAGAGAGTTTATATTTATTAATTTTTATATATATTCCATTTGGAAAAAGTCCAGCCATTGTTAATGTAATGAAAATGGTTTGCATGACATTGATGTAAACTGACAGCCAAGGAGAGTGGACTGGAATGCATATGCTTGAACAATGATGACTTCACTGTACTAGTCAGTGTGGGTGGTAGACACAGTTGAGTGAGCATGTGCACTGTATGGTCATAGCATTCAAAATGACTGAGTGAGTAGAGCAACAAATCTGCATTAAATTTTGCATTAAGCTTGAACATTCCTATGCACAAACTATTCAGATGATTTAGAAGGCCACAGCAAAGGGCTGCTGGTGATTGGCAGCTTCATCAAGAAAACACGCTTGCTCATGCATCGTGTGTTTCATGCAGAGCTTTTGGTGAAACATCAAATCACCCAGCTGACTCAGCCTCACTACTGCCCAGATTTGATGCCCTGTGACTTCTCTCCTTTCCCAACTAAGATCACCTTTGAAAGGGAAAAGATTTTGGATCATCAATGAGATTCAGGAAAATATGACTGGGCAGCTTATGTTGACTGGGAGAAGTGTGTGAGGTCACAAGGTGCCTACTTTGAAGTGGACTGACGCATAATTGTCCTATGTATGATGTTTCTTGTATCTTATATCTTCTTCAATAAAGGTCTCTATTTTTTTATATTACATGGCTGTATACCTTCTGCACAGACTATAAGCCATTTGGAACTAAAAGATATTTCAAGAGCAAGCTATGAAAATTAAATGCCACAGAGGTTTGTTCCAAGTGTTTGTTAGAATTCTTCACTTGAAACAAATAACTTATTACTCATTATCTAGCTCACTGTTAAAACTCTAAAAACTACTTTTACTTGTCCTCAAACTTTTTCCTTTGCCACCAAAGGGAAAAATCTAAAAGATAAGGCATTAGAAGAGTTTTTCCCCAAAATTGTTATGAAGAAAAATTAGCATTATGCTTCTGATGCAGTGAAAAAAGCATACTACTGATAGGCCAAAACAAGAAGGATTTGCTTATTTTTTATTTTCAATGTTTTTATCTCCTAAAAATGTCTTCAAGAGGGAATCAAGTGAAGGTGAGGTGTGGAGAAATCCAGGAAAAAAGCAGAAATGAGGGAAGTAAAAAAAAAAATGAAATAATATGAATAATTATGAAATATGAGGGAAAGAGTGTAAATCAGAAGACTTGGTGAAATGCTTAGTCACAGCTTTCAGAGAGAACCAGTTCTTGATGGAGCTCTGGAGGAGCACTGATGTTGAAAGTTATACTTAGGAACCTGGTGTTCTTGCATAGCCTCACAATTTAAAAATGTTATATAATCTCACATCAGTATAATAATTCCCAATTTGTACATTAAAGTTTCTTGAAAGCACCAGAGCAATAATTTATGTCTTTATTTTTCATGGTCTCTATTAAAAAATAAGCCATGGTAAAGGCATTTCATAAGCTATTTTTGACTGTTTTGTTCAGATATCAAAAAAATTAAATGTAATTACAAAATTTTAAATATTATTGCTGCTAAATTTGAAAGTGTTAGTTAAAAACCTACTAGATATATGGTTTTACTAATATTATTTGCACATTAAAAGGAACACTATCTAAAAAGCTAAGTTGGTAGAAAGGTTTAGAAGGTTGAATTGTCAGGAAGGTTTATTTCTACTTTAAGAAATTTCCCCTACTATATTATAGTGAAAACTAAAAACAGGTATTTCACTGTGTATCTTGATTACCCACTATGTGGCAGTAAGGAAGCAGAGGTATTTCCAGTTCTCTCAAATGGCTGGAGAAACAATAGTGCAGAGGATAGGGCATATATTAATTTTATAATTCTGACCTCAAATTGACATTAAAAAACATATTTCAAAAATAATTGTTGACATTTTGTTCTTCATTCAAATTTGGCAAATCAAATAAACGTGAATCAGGACAGGACCTAATATATCTTTGGGAGTCAAATTTTCTAAAGAGATAAAAACACGACTGAAACTATTAAGTATTGTCCATAAATTTTCTCAAAAATTTTCTAAAAATATTACAATTTCTTGGTTGCATCTCATATTTACCATTACCATGACAGCAACTTATTATGAAAAAGCATTTTAATATACTTCGAGTTTAGTCTCCTGTGACTAGTGATCTCAGATTACAGTAAAACTGACTACCTTTGAAATACCGACTGCTGGATTCAAGTGGTCAAGTAAACTTTTCTGAGTTCTGCATCAGTTCATCACACCATATGCATAATATCTTTGTAATACAAAATAAAAACACAATAAAATACTGCATGCTAATATAAAATAAAGTTAAAGAAAAACAACTTACCCACATAATTTTATAATATCACATGCAGGTTCTATAAAACAGGGCTGGTTTTCAATTTTTCCTGCACACAGATTCAGAATTTTAAATATCTGGGCTAAATCCCTTAGGGGCTTCAATATTTTTAGTTAAGAAATAAAATTAATAATATCTTTATTAACAAATTCTTTATAGCACTTATGCCAAGAAAGTCTATAGAATTCTTATTTTGTTAAATGTGGTTGATGTAATTTTAATAATACTAATTTTGAAGACTAACAGGGAAAAGTTAGAGCCATATTTTTTAAGGAATATTATTTAATTTTTGTCTCAGTAACCTCTTACTCAAAATATTTTTTTCTCCTTTCACAACATCTTTAGAATTTGATTATCAACTAGCACACCATGGATTCAGTTGGTCAATAACTTACTACTGGTAATGAGTAATACCACACTGAAAAAACTTAACTTAATAGCTCAATTTTATCGTTTATCTCCACCTACTCCCACAAAACATTAACTGCTCTGGAATAAGCAACCCAAACCTACCTTACTTTTTCTGGGTCATTTTATTATTATTACTCAGATGCATTTTATTGTTTTTAAGGTTTAAATTGGCTGAGATTTTATTTTGTTTAAAACTAATATGGAAGCAAAATGTACTGTCTATAGACATTCAGGTAAAAGCACCTTTTATTTTACCTATTTAAAAAACTCAATTGGTACATAAGCAAACTTTGTAGATTTTGCTTTACAGCTAAGTCGTTCCTTGTACTTCTTGGTTGAATCCTATCACTGATACTCTTTCTAGGAGCTTCTTAGGAAAAGATGGGAGAACTGGGTATTTTAGAAATGTAATCCTCTATTAAATTTCTAAGGAAGTGGCTAAGAAATCTTTGCTTTAAGTTTTATGACCTCTAACGTCAGCCTACTAAAAACATTCAGAAACAGAGTCATTTGCCACATATTCTCCAACCTGAAGAGAAAAAAAAAATGATTAAGATAGGAAATCACTTGCTAGTAGACTTTCTTGGCCACGAGTAAATAGTGCTTGATATCCACAAGCCCTCAGGTAATTGGTTGACTCAACAAATTCATATAAAACAAGGCTAAAATAAGGCAAGAAAAGAGTTAAAATTATTAAGGCACATTTCCGTGCCTATGGAACTCTGCCAGTTCTGAAATTGTATGTTACCAGTCTGTGGCAAGGTGACTACAGAAAGTGTGAGTTTCCTGTGGCAATTTTATTGCATTTTACAGTAACATATATATGCAAAGATGAAAACAGCAACAGCCACCCAACGACAAACTGGTTCTTAAGCAGCATGGGTTTGAGACACATGAGTTTCTCCATATTCTGATCATCGTGGTATGTTTTGTAGGGATAATATATTTATATAATGTTTTGCAGATTATCAGGCACTTGGATGTACAAAATCTCTTCTAGTCTTCCTAGTGCTTTCATGAAGTGCTGTTATCCCTATTTGATAAGGGTGGAGAAGTTGAGAAGCTTATTGACAATACAAATACTCAAATAAATTGGTAGAAACAAGACTGACTTGGCTGTCCTAACTATATCCACTGTCTCTTTGAGTTTAGAGAACTGACATTATCTGTAAAGAGTTAACTGTATTGAACTGCTTTCTTCAATTTTGTATTTTTTGATAAAAATAATATAATTTTGTATAAAACACAAAATGTTAAATATTTGCTGTGTAGACAGAATAATGGCCTTTCCCAGAGGTGTCCACAACCTAATCCCTAGGGCTTGTGAATGTTACCTTACATGGCAAAGGGACTTTTCAGTAATTACTGGTAAGTTAAAAATCTTAAAATGGGAAAGTTATCCTAGATTATCCAGGTAGGAACAATGAAAACACAGGGTCCTTATAAGAAAAAGAGAGAGGAGGGGACTATCAGAGAAGAAAATGTGATGACAGAAACAGAGGTGGGAGTGATGAGCTTTCGAAGAAGGGGCCAGGAGCCAAGGGAGGCAGGCCGCCTGTAGAAGCTGTCAGAGGCAAGGAAGTGAACCGTCCTTTAGAGCCTTCCAAAGGGACCAGCCCCTCTAACACCTTAACAGTGAGGCTGATTTTGGATCCTGACCTTCAGAACCATAAGGCAAAAATTATGTTGTTTTAAGACACTCTGTGCTAACTTGTTACAGCAGCAATAGGAAACAAATACTTTGTCTAATAAGAATTCTCCCATTTCCGGTGTAAAGGATACAAATCCATTCTGATAATACTGCACCAGTTTCTTGACAAATTTAAGTTGTTTTTCTTCTAGATCATCCTAAAACAAATGATCTGTTTTAGTTCTTTTGTGCTATTAAAACTGTCAACATTTAAAAAGTTTTCACTAATATAAAAAGAAAGTAGAGGTTAAAATTATCAAATTATAAAATGTTTCCTAAAACAGAGAAGGTAAAAATAAACTACCATTCAAATTAGGTTAGGAAATTGAAAATTAAAACTAGATTAATATAAGAGTGGTAATTATTTCCAGAAATAATATTAACAATATCGGGAGCACGTTGAGCATTTTTCTAGGCCATGCACCATTTAGGCACCATACATACACATCACTCCTCAAAACACCCCTAATAGAAAAGTACTAGTATTATCCCTCTTTTCCAGAATAAGAACCTCAAGCTGAAAACACTGAGTAATTTGTTCAAAATCAAGACAGATAATAAGTGGTGGTGTTAGGAGTCAAATCTGGCAACCTGACCTCACAAATTGTATTTTTAACTTATAAAACATGTCCGGTCATTGAAACCAAACAGCTTCAGCCAATTAAAACAAAACAAAACTCTATACAGTGACATCTTTTCATGACCATATCACTTCTGTCCTTTTAAATTTCTTAAATTGTTTGTAAGAGGCTATGGCATTTTCTATACCTTTTCCCCCCTATCTTTACTAACAACTAATAGGAGATTTATGTAGCTGAGTTTTCTTTTTATAAAAATGTACATATATATACAATTAAAAATAAGTTTCACAACAAACACAGCCAGCAAAAGATAAATTCTCAGAGAGTCATTATTTTTATTGTGTTTTCTTCTTCTTTCTATGTAAAAATGCAGAGACAAAAAGAATGTTAAAACAATGACTAAAATTTTGTGCCTACTAACCACAGGACATTGTTTGGTTTCGATCGGCTCTATCATTGTCAACCCATTCCCCACTTACTAAAAGCATGCAACTGTCATCCTGTAGTAACTTTATAGCGTGTGCTGGCTTTTAGGCTTTCAGTTGACTCTTGGGTAATGGCAGAGGAGTATGGTGTGCAAGTATATATACATATGCATTTATTATCCTTCTTCCCAATGCTCAAACTCTTAATTTTGAATCTTTATCAAAAATACTTTTACTTTCATAATATTCTATATGAGAATTCTATCAAAATAAATTACCTATGAGTAAGTATGAATATGTACATATATCCTGATTTCATGTCAAAAAAACTTTAGTACATCATGATATACTTTTTGCTCCCTTGCTCCCCATATTGTACTTGGTAACAAGCAAATACAGAGTATTTGCTAGATGAGTCTTTCTCTACTCTTATGATTCCTTCTGTTCACATCCACCATGGATCTGTCCATCCATAAAACCAAATCTATTCTCCTCGTCCATCCTCCCTCCTAGGTTAAATATATTCATACTAAATTTAAACAGTCCTTGAACATAAGACAGATGCTATTTAAAATGTTTTCAAGAGGAGAGAAATGAGATTTATTTGGGGGAGAATACATATTACCTTTCAGGGAAATCACAGTTTATAAGTGATATAGCAGAGAAATTTTCTCTCAAAGCTTACTTTATCAGTCTCTTCAAGCAGTTTGGTGACATGACTTAGGTCCGTAGGCTTTAAAGCACCCTAAAAAACATACATACAACTCTTAGTATTCTATGTCATGAAAAATCAAGAAATTATATCATGCTATTTTCATATATTATTTATCCCTTGGCAACTTAAAAATATCTTTTGACAAGAAGATAGTGAGGTAAGAATGAAAAACAGATGAGACCTTATAGAAGTAAATAAATTGGGGAGTTAAAAAAAAAAAACCTCTTGAATTATAGTATTATTTTATAATGTTAATATCTTTAAATTTCACTAGTCCCAAAAGGCCCAAAAGAACATCTGGAATAATGGCACTTCCATGCTTTGGAAAATAAAATTGTCTTCTTCATACATATTATACATCACATGAACACACATTACACTGAGTTTACTTATACAGATATACACACTTCTAAACTACAGGTAGGAGATTGCCTTCCTGAACTAAGTATCCCTTTTCTCAGTTGGTACCAGCATTCTTAGTCATCCATATTGCAAAACAGAATCCTCCAAGTTCTATGGATTTTTTTTTTAAGAGGGAGAGAAACACGGCTTTCTCACACACCACCCCCCACCCCCACCAGGGACTTGGCCCGCAACCCAGACATGTGTGGGAATTGAACCAGTGACCCTTTGGTTTGCAGGATAATGCCCAATTCACTGAGCATTATCCTATACCAGTCAGGGCCACAGTCTATAGATTTTACATCTTAAATACTTCTTGAGTCCATTTCATCTTACTGATTTATTCAATTTTCATCTCTCTCTCAATTGCTTTCCTGATGTTCTCCCTGCCTTTGTAGTTTTCAGTGTCCTTCTCAGCCTTGTGTTAAGATTACTAAAACTCAATTCTGACCAAAACCAGTCTGAATCATTCAATGACTCTCCATGAATGCCCCTCACCCCTCTTCTATTTTCATTAATGTTGTTACAGTCCTATTCTCCTCCTTGGTTAACCCTCACAGGTCTGTCTTTCAAGACGCAGCTCAAGTGTCACCCAAGGAATGAAAAAGGATAGAACAAATGTCCCTACTCTGTGCTCCCATAGCCCCTAACTGTTTATCCATTCCAATTCCCATCAGTGTTGATCTAAGATGGTTTACATATTTATCCTCCACTGCACCCTGCCCCAAAGTTCACTTGTGGGTAAAGACTTGTGTTCTGGCATCCTTAGCACCAAACACTGGGCCTAGCATATAAAGTTAATTGTAGGTGAGAAGGAAGCAGGAGGTGTTATTATCCAAAGTTTAAGTGTCTACTGATGGCTGCCAGATGGGAGGGGCGTGGAGGGGAATGGGTGAAGAAGTACAAATAGGTCGTTACAGAGGAGCCATGGGGATGTAAAGTACAGTATAGGAAATGGGGGAGCTAAAGAACTTATACACATGACCCATGGGCATGAACAATGGTGTGGGGATTGCCTGAGGGAGAGGGGGGTGCTGGGTGAATGGGGGGAAAAGAGGAAAAATTGGGACAACTGTAATAGAATAATCAATAAAATACTATCTTTTAAAAAACAAAGTTGAAGTATTTATGATAATACGAAAGACCCAGAATTCTAAATAGTTTTGGCTATATTTAACTTGGGGATTAATGCTTTGTTAAATAACATTTTCTTTTTAATTCAAATGCTATATCAAAACTGCTTACTCCTCTTATATGAATTAAGCTTTCCCAGTCTACTTTATTCTTCCTCTTGTTGGTTCTCCTTTCATATTTACTTCTACTTTAAAATAACTGTTTGAAAAGATGATGTAATGATGATATAAAAAATGTTCAAAAGGGAAAAAATCCTACTTACTCCTATCACCTACATATATACATGTATTTATTTTTATATATTATTTTCTGGTTTTATTATTTTTATATATTATTTTTGGTTTTTATTTACATGTATAAATACTTTACATAATTTCTATTTCACCATTGTATTTTCTGGCTTTTAAATCTATAATACATACATTTTTAAGTTTCTACAGGTCATTTTTCCTTTTTAAGTCTAGAACTTCCTTTCCTTTCACAATTACAAACTCATATTTTCTGACCTTCAAAAGTGTCTTTCAAAAACAATTTTCAGTTAAGCACTCTCACTTTAAGTCTGCAGAGTAAGTATTGGAATGAATTTATTTACTCAAAATGATTTTTACTTTAAAAATTAACAATCAAAAAGGATTTACTAAATACTTTTCTATACCTTATATTATGGTTACAATAAAAATCATTACATTTTACTATTAAATTGTTTACATTATTAAATTTATTGTTACCAATAACTTTGCAAATGGAGTTTTGCTTTTGGAGATTTGGGTATTTAACAGCACCATCTGTCACTACCTCAGTTGTCCTTTCTCTTTTCCTTCTGTGTTCCTAGTGGGTTTTTGTTTTCTAATTTTCTGCAATATTGGTTTTAAGGGTTGGAAGGGATATTAAAATGAAAAGTCAATACAGGATTTTCTTTTAAATACCTGTATGTATTATTAGATTCCCCCCGCCACCCTCCCTCCGCAATGAGCAGGTATAACTCTCACAAGAAACAGACAGTAGTAAAGATTAAAGCATAGATTCTTCTTAGATTTATCTTGTATTACCACTTTATGTTACTCTGTACTTTACTTGTTATGTGCTTGGCATATATTATATTTTGAAGGTTTCTTCATCTTCCTTTCCCTCCCTCACTTATCCTTTGCCTCCTTCTGCAAATATTTATAAGCAGCTTCTATGTTTTAGAAACTGAGCTAGGTGTAGGGAACAAGTGCTCTGACCTCAAACAGGTGTCACTCTGGCATGAGATGCAGGTGATGTAGAAAACACACTATAAAACGCTCCCCAAATGCTGAGCGGTGTGCTCTGGGAGCACACAGAGGGGGCACAGAATGGCATGGGCAGGACGGGAGGGAATCTGGTGTAGCTTCGGAAAACGTAATCTGCAGGCAGAGGGGAGAGTAAATAGCATTTGTGAGCCGAACTGAAGGTCTGAGCAATGGAGGCAGAGGGAGTAGTGCCTGTGAAGGCCTGGGGGCAGGAGAAAACGTGGCATTTAGAGGGTCCGTTAGTCATCGAGTACGTTGTAGAGGAGAGTGTAGGAGATAGTGGCTCCAGATGCTGCTGATGAGGTACGCACAGGTCAAATCACGCATAATGATAACAACAACGGTGATGAGGGTTAAAACTTATTGGACGATGCCTGCTGCCAGGTACAGTTATAAGCATTTTCCATGTATTTACTAATTAAATTCTATGAGGTAGGTACTGTTATTAACACCATTTTACAGACTTTGTATGCTATACAAAGGATCTTCAGAAGCTATTGAATGGTTTGAGGGACTGGATATATAAACAGACAATGGCCAGACCATATGGCAATAGAACTATGGCCCATGGCCTCTGCAGCAACCAACCTGGGGAGCCAAGCCAGAGTTTCTGCAGCAGTTGGCTCAGGAAAGTCAGGATTTGGTTAATGACTGCCAGATTCCCTGTTTTTTGTCCCCTCATTTGCCAATCAGGCCCCAGAAAAGGCCAAATATGTTTCCCTGTTCAATCATATAGAATGCCCTGCTCCTGGTTAGCCCATCTCTGGCTTCCCCATGGCAACTACCTCCAACCAGAGGATACCAGAAGCCTTCCCCCTTTTTCACTATAAAAATTCCCTGCCTGCCTTGGAGTCTGCCAAATGCAAGTAAACCTGGCTGACACTCTTTCTAATGACAAGCTTTGAATAAATAGCCTATTTGTTCTCATGGGGGGGCCGTCATTTATTTTCACAGGTTTTAAGGGGAGGAATGTAACAATAAACAGATAATTTTGTCTCTTGAGTAGAGATTGAACAGAAAAGCTCTAGACTGGCAGTAGAAGAGCAGTCTCCAACTTTAGGCCTTGACTAAGGTAGTGGCAACTGGGAAAGACAGAAAACAGTGAATAAAATGAAAAACACCAAGAAAGTTCAAACAGTGGGAACTAATGAGTGACTAGACTTGGTGCGAGAGAAAAAAAAAAAAAGTTGAGGGTGACTCCTGGGCTTGAAGAATTATACAAGGGGTGGGCAAAAGAGATCACACAAGCGGAGTGTAGAAGCAAAAGAGAATATACACATGTAAATATCAAAGTAATTGCTGTTATTATCATAAGATGTTTATATAGAATTTGTAAAAACAGTAACAAAGCCTTTTAAGATCAAACATTTAATACACTACTTTGAAGCAAATTAGACCTCCACATACTTCAAGTTATAATAGGATGAACTTACTTGCCCGCTTTACCAAAGGATATTTCAAAGGGGAGAAATCTTGCTCATTTGATACTTAAGTTATAGAGAAAGGAACTAACATTTACTGTGGTCTTTTTATGTGCCTGGCACTTTACATCTTAATTAATCCTCAAACCAACCATATAAAGGTAGCATTATCATATCTATTGATGAAACTGGGGCCCTGAGACCTACTGTTCAGGTCCCATAGCTAGAAAACGGGCTAGCAGGGCAGTCTGATGCAAGTATGCTGGCTCTTTGCACTTGAGTTCTCTGCCTGATGCCTCAGCGGACCACAGAGGTTATTTCTAGCAATTACTCCAAAGCAGGGCTAGACCACTTTAAAGACACCGTTGAGGGCAATGTTGTAGACAGTGGTGGAGTATGACGTCAACTAGCAGATTGCGGAGGTTCTTAGAAGTCTCTGAAGGAGAGTAAATTTGGGCGAGGAATCTCAGTCATGATACAACTGCACTAATCATAGTCATATTATTTTTCCTCCAAATATTTATTGATGGCTTATACTGTGTCAGACATTGTTCTAGGTACTAAAGATATGGAACTGAATAAAACAAAATGTTTTCATAAAGAATTTCTTTTTAAAAATCTTCACCTGAGGATATGTTCATCGACTGTGCAGGGGGGAGGGTTGGGGAGATAGAGAGAGAGAAGGAAAGAAAATGAATGAATCATTGATGTGAGAGAGAAACATCGATCATTTGTCTTGCTACACATCCTGACTGGGAGACCAGGGATCGAATCTGTAACCTTTTGGTGCATGGGACAATGCTCCAAACAACCAAACACCATCTGGGGAGGCATATTCAATGTTATATAGTGCACTACAAGATGATAACACTCTGGATAAAACAGAGAAGTGCTAGGATGCTCATGCAGTGGTCACCAAAAGACTCACAGAGAGGATACTACTCAATATTTCAGCAAAGTCTTTTCTAAAATTTATTTTTATTAACATTTTTTTTCTTTTATTGATTCTAGAGAGAAGGGAAGGCAGGGAAA
Source organism: Pteronotus mesoamericanus (assembly GCF_021234165.1). Lineage (NCBI taxonomy): Eukaryota > Metazoa > Chordata > Mammalia > Chiroptera > Mormoopidae > Pteronotus > Pteronotus mesoamericanus. The sequence continues at coordinate 23,000,490 of NW_026555329.1, forward strand.
AAGAGAGAGAGAAAGAGAGAGAGAGAGAGAAACATTGCCCTATTGGGTACTGAACTAGCAACCCAGGCCCGTTCCCTGACTGGTAATTGAACCTGTGATCTATTGGTTTGCAGAAAGACGCCCAACCAACTGAGCCAGCCAAGTCTTGAAGAGGGTAAGGGAACAAGCCATGAATATCAAGGGGAAAATGTACAAGGAAAAACCCTTAGGCAGATGTACACCTAGCATGGTTGAGAAGGCCAGTGTGGCTGTAACACAGAAGGCTTTGTAAGCTACTCATAAGGACTTAAGTTTCTGCTCTGAGCTCAGAATCAAGGGAGGAAGGATACATAAGTATTAAGATATATTTGCTCTACTTAAGAAACCCAGATTCTAGTGGGAGAGTCAAAACTCAGACAGATGAAACAGTGACCAACATAAAACAAGTGTTAATTAGGTGAGAAATTGAGTGACTGAGACCTAGGAACATGTCCATTTGTGAGAAGATCTGTGAGGGTGAAAATAAATGGGAAGTGCTTCCTCTCGGTGGTGGTGGGGGGAGTACTTTATGTTACAGAAGTAGGATCTGAAGGTAGGGTAAGATTTAAATTCAGAAAGGAGGGAAGGGAACTCATTCAATAAATATTAAATATCACCTGCTGTGTACCAGACATTGTGCCAGATGTTGCTTGTGAATATTGGAGGAAATGGGGGACACTACAGAGAAAGACAACAGACGAGGTTTCTGTCCTCATGAAGGGGGCATAAGCAGAGCATATGTTACAGATAAAGCACAGGTTATGCTTTAAAACCCCTAAAAACGGGACAGAGAAGTGGAGCTGAGACACTTGGGAAACGGCAAAGATCTTGAATATCATTTTCTTCAGTGGTCCTGAGGCTAAACATCACTTGAGAGAGTCCCAGGTGCCACACTGGGGATTATTTTGAGTATGACTGGGATAGGGCCCAGGTGTGTACATTACGGTGGTTTTTAAAAGTTCCTGAGATGACTCTGATGGCCACTGTCATTTGGGGAATGCTCACCTAGTACAGGCTCGTTTTATAGTGACAGGGAGAAAATCCTGCGATGTCCTAAATTAATGACAGCACGCAGAAGGAGGGGGGAAGAGATGAGAGAAGTTAACTAGTTAACAACTGCAGTGCAAAACCAAAAAAAGATTGCTTCTATTCCTGAGTCTATGTTGAAATTTTGAATTAACTTCTATTTCCATGATTATCTAAATAGAATAGCCAGGGACCACGGACCGCCAGGAGACTCTGCTTCTTGCTTACATGTGAACTTTCCGGACTATAGCCTACAACCAATCCAAAGGAACAAACACCTCTCTGTCATGGACTATGAACCTATCCCAGAACCAACCCCACTTCACCTTCTCCCACCCCCTTTAAATTAAGCCAGTGTAAATTATATTATTATTATTATTTTAAAGATTTTATTTATTTGCTTTTAGATAGTAGAAGGGAGGGAGGAAGAGAGGAAATCATCAATGTGTGGTTGCCTCTTGCGTGCCTTCTGCTGGGGACCTGGCCCACAACGCAGGTATGTGACCTGACTGGGAATTGAACTGGTGACCCTTTGGCTCGCAGGCCGGCACTCAATCCACTGAGCCATACCAGCCAGGGCAGAATTAATTTACATCTTTCTTCCCTCACATTTGATGTGTGAAAAACCCAACAACTCCAGGAAGGCTGATGTGTTGTCTTCTCCATCTAGCCCTACTGCTCATTTAGATTTGGTGCCCCACGACCTGGTGCTTTTCTGGCTAGCATGTGGCTCAGAAAACTCTTTCTTTTGGAAACACATTTGGCCCTGAAAGTTTGGTTTAACAATAGAAAAGGGAACAGGCCTAGAGAGGTTAAGGGGTTTGGTCAATGTAATTGTATCAGATGAGGCAGGCAGAAGAAGTTAATGTGGAATCCTGAAGGAAAGAGGAGTGGGACTCAGAGGGAGGAAGAAGGATGATAAAGTGATGTTTACGGACAATAGATTGAGAAAAGGAAAAGGAGCAAACCAAAGAGCTGACTGGAAGGATGAGACATTAATCCAGGCCTGACTGAGGCACTGTGGTGACAAGGAAGGAGAACAAATAATTCCGTTTCGCTTTCAAATCCTCACCCGAAGATATACAAGGAAGGAGAACAAATAGTCCATTTTTTCCCCAAATCCTCACTCAAGGATGTTTATTGATTTTAGAGAGAGGGAGGGCAGGAGGGTGAGAGAAAGAGAGGGAGGCGGGTGTGGGGGGAGCAAGGGTCGGGGAGATCAATGTGGAAGAGAAACATGTATCTGTAGGTTCCGTGACCAGGGATCAAACCCATAACCTAGGTATGTGACCTTTCGGTATATGGGATCACGCTCCAACCAAGGAAGTCATCCAGCCAGGGCACAAGTAGTTCTTTCAAAGTCCCATTTGGTGCTCTTTGTTTGTTTGTTTTTTTTACCATATCATCTTGTTGGGGGAATCAAACATTGGAAAATTTTAGTTTAAGGTAATAGTTACTAAGCCTAGTAGTTAATGCATGTGAAAAGCTATTGTTTCAGGAACTGCAGGTACGGCCCACCCTGAACCCAGGGACTACAGCGATTGACCTTTGTGCCCCACAAGAGACCATAAGCAATCAAGATGGTAGCCATCTGAGCCATTGTGTTCCAGGGAGAGACAGACGACCGTCTCGGGCACAGGTAACTGCCCAGGTAATGCTGCAGTTTTTTTAAAATCTAATTTTCTCTGAATTCCAAACCCCTCACCACACTTGGTTCTCTGTTATAAAAAGGCTGGCCTGAACGGAAATGTAAGACAGTCTGTTAGGGTACAAACCCACCACCTTCTCAGATCACCGCCCATCTGAATAAAGCGCCCACAAAGATGCAGTCCCTGTCTCTGCTTATTGGATCTGGTAGGTGACAGGCAGCCCAAATGCCGGCTTTTCCGGTTTCAATCTGACATGCTGGGGAGGGTTGGGATTTTGTTTTATTGTTGTTATTGTTTATTTTGTTGTGCAATCTGAACATATATGTAACTATCTCCGACAGCGTTCCAGGAGTTAGCTGTGAAACTCTGCAGCACTGTTCATATCACGTGCTGCAGCTATAATACGCTAAGCATTGCTACTCAAAGTGGGAAATGGGGTCCTCTAATCAGTTACAGCTCCATCACCTCCAACCCTGTTATAAAAGCAGAATCTGAAGTTCTACTCCAGACCTACAGACTCAAAATCTGCATTTTAATAAATCCCCAGATGCTCCAAATGTACATTAAAATTTGAGAAGCTGCTCTAAAGCATTTTTGATTCTTTAGAATGACAGAAACAACATTAAAATAAATAGGAAATAGATAAAGGCTAAACAATTTGTGATTTCAAGCCAGTGGTGGAGCTGGCTTAATGAACTGAGGTCGAATCCACACCCTCCCTTTTAGCACAGGCAGAGGGGGAGGTTGCAAAGGCGAAATGGTTTGGAAGGACTGAAAACATTTAGATCTCCAAGAGTCTTTTCTTTCCTCTACTGGCTTGAGGCAGAGGTCTAAAAGGTTGTCATTTTAATAATAGCAAAGAGCACTAGAGGCCACTCTGAGTAAAGCAATTGAGTAATTCTCAGTTAACTTTTCAGGCCTTAGGGTCCTCATTTGTAAAAGCAACCACAGACAAAACCTGAGAAAGCTGAGTGATCATTTCTCCCAGCTCTAAGAAGTTTTTATTCTATCTCATTTCTTTTGGTAGATAGTTTTTTCTTTAGTATGTTATAAAATGTTAAAACCCTGAAGTAGTTAGTTATTGTTTTAAACGAACAAACAAACAAACAAGAGAAACTTTCACAGCTGAAGCCTTTTCTAAAAGAAAGATTTATTGAGCCACATGCTAGCCAAAAAAGGACCAGGTCCTGGGGAATGAAGTAAAAAAGGCACCAGCAGCAGCACTAGGTAGAAAAGAAAACATGACCACAGCTGCTGGTCGACAACAGAGACCCTCATCCCCTGAGGGCAGGAGCCTGCCCGACTGACCTCCGAGCCTCACCTGGAAGGGGAGCTCCTGAAACCTGACCTGAGTGACCGAGCTTGCCTCTGCACCTGTGCAAAGGCTCACAGGAAGGAAGCCCAGGTTATCCTTGAGAGAAAATACTCTCAAACATTCCATGGGAGACTACAGGGAATGCCATCTCACCCTATGGGGGCTTTAACCTGGCAGCTGTAAAAAAAAAAAAAAAAAAGAAAGAAAGAAAGAAAGAAAGAAAGAAAGAAAGAAAGAAAGAAAGAAAGAAAGAAAGAAAGAAAGAAAGAAAGAAAGAAAGAAAGAAAGAAAGAAAAGAAAACATGCCCACCATCCTGGAATTGATGGGAACTTTTGAACATCTTTGGGGAAGAAAGGTGTAAGTAGTTTTGAAAGAATTTACATTGGCTACAGATAAAGGGGGCAGGGAAAAGGTAAATTGGGGTCAGGTTCATGACAGGTGCACAGTCTATCAGCATGAAATTTGACACCAGTAACAACAGTCTTGAAAGCGCATGCATATGCAGGATATGGCGGGTCTAGCTAACAGGTGCCTGGAGGTTGGTTCACAGCTCCCACATGCATTCGGGATGTGAGCAGTCTTGTTAGTTGGCCCACAGCTGCTAACTGGTTAACCAGTCCTGCCTTTTTCTCTCATGTGACGTGAGGTCACACCCAGCCTCATTTAATTTAATGTTGGGCATCTCAGAATTTTTCTCTGGCCACTATGGACCATGTAGAAACTTTAATTAATATAAATTGATTTCTTTTTGGAAGAGAATCCTAGGCCCTGGAAGGAGAGGTAGTAATGAAAGAAAAGGAAGTAAAAGGAAAAAGGGAAGGAAGAAAATACACACACATATATACACAGGTATACTTGTTTTGCTTTACTTTATATGTTGTGGACTATTTTGGCAATGGCCTATTAAAAAATTTTCTTCTTTTTCCTTTTACTTTTTAACCCATGCTTGCCTGCCTCATATCTCTTTCTCCTCACCGCCCCCCCCAACCCCCTCTTTACACCAAGTAAAGGAAGAATGAATGAGAACCATAAGATACAAAATTCGCCTGTTTCCCAGTTTTGGCACAGGCATGGGAGAACAGTGGAAGCGTTGAGCCCCTTGCAGCCTTGGGAACGGGGCTGCTCCTCAGAGTTCTTCTTCCCCCAGCCCCGGCTGGGACACTTCCACAAAACTGTGGGTGAATTCCCCTTGTTCCTCCTCAGGCAAAAATGCTGTTGCTCCACAGGTTACTTTGTAAATGTCTGACCGTAACTGAACCCCAACCAGGGCGGGGGGCTCTACCATGCACCGCCTACCAGGCAAATCTCCAAAGGCAGAGTTTGGTGGAAAAGAAAGGAATCTTATTTAATGGCAAGTTTCTGCCTAAAATATCTGGGTAACAGAAGTAAAAGGAAAGAAAAATTCAGAGTATGACATCAAAAATAGCTATTTAAATGTTTGTCATTACAACTTCTACGTAGGTTCAAGGACGGAAAATAATACAACAACTAAAATCTGTTCATAGTGCTGACTAGTATCACCAAGGTCTTTGGAAATTATGGCAAGTTTCTGTCTCAAAGCCCATTCCTTCTAAGACACCCAAAGAAAAATCACCCCATCACCCTCTGCCCACTCAGTTCAAGGTTGTGCAAGGAACCTCTTTTCCCACCCAAAAGCATCATAAAAGCAGGTGGCTTAGCTGGTCTCCAGTTGCTGTCCAGCTTCAGGCATCTTTTGGAGTCTGTGTCCCCAGGCTTCCATTCACTGGCCTGCACTGGCGCGTGCGCACACACACACACACACACACACACACACACCCCACCCCCGATCGGGGAGGGGAAAGAACCAACAGCCATTTTGCTTTTTTGTGCGCTTGGTTTCAAAACTCCTCTCCTGAAAAGTCATGGGGAGATGCCAGCATTCCAACCAATGAGGGCCAGTGTCTGCTATATTTGCCCCTCTCTGGCCGCCATGGTTAGCAAGGGGGCCAAGTCTCCAGTCACCCATGCACAACTCAAAACGCTCCCCCATTTCTGGGGGGTGTCCCCAGTTATATGACCATCCTCAGAGAGCTCAACCCTATTCCCGCAGTAGAACAGGTCCCCAGTCAACTGGTCACTCCTAAGGAATTATCCAAAGCTCCAGGATGTTGACTCAAGAGACAGGGTTCCTTACGCAGCCCGAGACTTCTGAAGCCTCAGCAGTAATTCCCACAGTGGCCTCATGTCGTTAGTGTGAACAGCCAGGCTTGATCACGGCCCTCCGGGGAGGAGCAGTGGAACCCTAGAAGGAAACAAAGGACTCGGAATTTCTAAGCATCCCAGTCACAAAGGCGATCCAAGCAGGCCTTCAGAAGTGACATTTCTCAACAGACCAGCTTGAAAGAATTAATTTTGTATAACAAAAGTAAATTCGAAGCATAATACAAATACAAAAAAAATAAATCAATTACAAGTACCATATGATTTCACTTATATGTGGAATCTGAAGAGCAAAATTCACAAACAAAGTAGAAACAGATTCAGAGAGAGAGAAAACAGAGCGACGGCTGTCAGAGGGGAGGGGAGTTGTGGGGTTGGGTGAAAAGGTGAGGGATTAAGCAAAAAAACAAGAACAAAAACCAAAAAAAAAACCCAAACTCTCATAGACAGAGACAACAATACGGTGATTACCAGAGGGAAAGGGAAGTGGGGTAGGTAGAAGAGCACAAATAGGGGATAAATGGTGATGGAAGGAGAAGCCTTGGGATGGTGAACCCACAATCCAATATACAGTGATGTATTACAGACCTGTGCACCTGAAACCTATGTAATTGTATTAACCAATGTCACTCCAATAAATTCAATTAAAAATTAATGGAATAAAAATAGAAAAACAAAAATCAATTCTATTCTCTGTTAATCCTCTCTGACCTACCCCATAATCAGTTTCGAATTTCATAGAAAAATGATGCTTCATTTCTAACTTTAACAGCAGTTTCCTCTCCTCCGGGTGCAATAAGCATCACATTTGAACATGGGAGACTTTACACTCCTCTATTAAGAACATCGCTATAGAAAAGGTATCTACGTACAAAAGGACAGTGCAAACAGTTGGTCAAATTCAGGTTTTCACTAAGAATGTTTTCCTCCCCCAGAACCTTCATAGTCATACTTTCATAAGAAAAGTGGCAAATCTATAGATGCAATGCAATTCCTATCAAGAGACCAATGTCCTATTTCACAGAACTAGAACAAACATTTCAAAAATTTATATGGAACTACAAAAGGCCCTACAGAGCAACAGTGATCCTGAGAAAGGAGAACAAAGTTGGAGGAATCATACTACCTAATACGAAATTATACTATAAGGCCATAGTAATCAAAACAGAATGGTACTGGCATAAAGTCAGACATATAAATCAATGGAACAGAATAGGGAGCCCAGAAATAAACCTAAACCGTTAGAGCCAATTAATAGTTGACAGAGGAAGCAAGCATATACAATGGGCTAAAGACAATTTATTCAATAAATGGTGTTGGGTAAATTGGACAGATACAAGCAAAAAAAGGAAACTATATCACCTTTTACACCACACATGAGAATAAATTCAAAATGGATCAAATACTTAAATGATAGACCTGAAACCATAAAAATCGTAGAAGAAAGCATAGGCAGCAAAATCTTGGACATTGCTAGTAGCAATTTTTTATCAGATATATCTCCCCAGGCAAGGGAAACAAAAACAAATAAAAATAAAACAAATGGGACTACATCAAACTAAAGAGTTTTTGCACAGCAAAGGAAATCATCAACAAAATAAAACGACTCTGCCAAAAAACCCTGCCATCCCACTTCTGGGGATATATCCAAAGGAACCCAGAACACTTACTTGAAAGAACATAAGCACCCCTATGTTCATTGCACTATTATTTGCAAGCGCCAAGATTTGGAAGCAGCCCAAGTATCTATCAGTAGAAAGTGGCTAAAACAACTATGGGACATTTACAAAGCAGAATACTACTCAGCCATAAAAAATAAATAAAATTTTACCCTTTGAGACAGCACGATTGGACCTGGAGATTATGCTAAATGAAATAAGCCAGTCTGAGTAAGACAAATACCATATAATTTCACTCATATGTGGACTCTAATGAACAAACTTGACAAACAAGCAAAACAGAGACTCAGAGAGCAAGAGGACAGCTAAGGGGGGCGGGGGCGGGGCAGGTTAGGAGGTGGCGGGATTGGGCAAAAACGAAAAAGGACTCATGGACAGGGCCAACAGGAGGATGATATACAGGGCGGAGGCGGGTATAAGGGGGTTGGTTAAATGCTAATGAAAAAAGAAGAGCAGCAAAGAAAGCCTCACCTACTCAGTTTGGTGGGACGCGCCGGGGAGTCCCCAGGCAGGATGGTTTGACGACATCTACACCCGCTCGCAAGCGGTGCAGCTCTCGAAGGGATCAGCTTCGCTCTTAGAACCTCCGCCCGAAGGGCTCCCCTTGTTTCCACTTAGGCTCCCATATCCGCTCTTGCTGCCCCCTGTCTCCTCCCCGCCTCTAGATCTCAATCTACCCCATCCATCGCTCCCAAAGCACCAACATGCGCCCATACCTGAGCGTCCTCGTCCTCGGTCACCAGACCGACCACCGGGATCCGTCGAGGGCTGCTGGACTTGCCCCTGCCACCTGGTCCCTGGGGCTCGGCGGTCGCTGGAGCCTCCGCAGTAGACATGGCTGAGGGAGCGGAGCGAGGGACTGGGGGGTCTTCTAATCTAAAATGTGACTGCAGCTGCGGGATCCAAAAAGGCCCAGCTCCCGAAAAGGGAAAGCCACCTGAGAGCCGCTAGAGGCAAGAAAGGCCCAGGGGGTCCAGCCGTGGCCTGGGACACCGCGAGGCCACGCTCTCCGCGCCACCGCAGCGCACCCGCAGACCCTGGCTCCCGCCAGCCGGCTGGTTGTTACCACAAGCCAAGCGTTGCTAGGGACGGGGCCCGGCGGCGAGGCGCCGGCTCCTACGGAAGCCCGGGGAGCCAAATTACTCTCGAAAACCTACTGGGCGTCTACACGGTAGGACTGGCGAGGAGTGTTAGGTGGGCGCCGTGTGTCTCAGTTTTGGTCGTTTGCACTGGGCCTTCATGAAAGGGGCGAGAGCAGGTGGACGGTGAGGTCAGGACGGGGTTGTGTAAGTGATGGGTGATGGCCAGGGAGTTTAGAAAGTGGAGTTTATCTCACCCCAGAGAAGTTACCAGTGTCATCTACATTTCCCAGCCTGGTACCTCCTCTATACTTGAGTGGCCCTAGGAGGCAGCTGATAAACGAATAAGGCATTTTACACGTTAGAGGATTTTCGAGTCAAATCATTGAATCTGGAACAAGTTAACCCCCGGAAGCCTCACTTTTCTGATCTGTTAAATAGGATAGTTGTGAGCGCATTGAATGGTAGATGATAGTTTTGTCAAGTGGTGCTTGGCACATAATAAGCACCAAGTAAATGGTCAAGATTATCTTTACTGTGTTATCTCTTCACTGTTTCCTCAGTAATAGCCCAAGGGTGGAAACTTAATGGAAAGCTTCTCATGAAATCATCAGTTTAACTTAATCACTCCAAACACTTTGCCTGTGAAAGCTGATTTAAGAATCCTTTACATCTTTTAATTTTTTTAACCTCCAGAAAATCTTCATGATTTAAATGTGAGTTTTCATATATTCTGTAAAATTTATGGAGTAACAATTACACAGAAACTCTACTAAAAATAAATTTCATTTCACTTCTCGGGGTTTCTCTCCTCGTTTATAGAATAAGCAAGTTGATCAGTGATTTCTAAGGTTTCTTAACCACTTCAAACACTGAATGACATTTTTGGCCCCCCAAATAAAAAAACACAGAAACACTAGATTGGCCCTGGCAGTACTTAATGTAAATCATAGCCAAAATAACCCAAGCTTCTTTGAAAGAGTACGGAGCATTTCCAGTCGCTATTTTCTCACTTCAATGCATTCTTCTACTTTTCTCATCTCCCATCCTCTGAAACCGCTCTGAGGTCAAACAAAGCCTGTAGACACTTTCCTGTCCGCCTCTTGCTGTACTTGTCTGTAGTGTTTGTTGACCACTCTCCCCTGCTTTAAACTCCCTTGCCTGGGCTTTAGCATTTTTTTTTTTCTTTACAGTTACCTATTGGTACTTCTAGAGCACCTCACGGGGCTTACACCTAGAATTGGGTTCAGTAGGTCTAAGCTTGCAATCACCCACGGAGAATGCAATGGGCTTGTCAGGTGTACTAACATGACCTGAATTGATGTTGCACATTCCGAGTAGACCACATCAAAAGCAGATAAACCACTTAGATAAACACATGGAATCCTGTGAGAATGGCACGTAAAACCATGATGGTGGTGAACTGACAATTGGATGATTTACTTATCCTGTGTGTGCTCATCCTAGCATCTCAGGATGAGGAAAGATGAATAGGAGGGATTGCAAAGGAAAATTTTCCACTTAAAGCACAGCTTGCCTAGGAGATGTCAACTACTATTGTGTTTCAGCACAACAGGCTGAAAGCTGATGTGACTCCGTAAACCTCCATGGCCCTGGAAAGTCAGACTCTTCTCATTGCACTTAACTGAACATTTTCCTGACAAATGAACAATAGGATTTTTTAAAAAAGTTTTACCCAATTGTGTACAGACCTATATATTCATTTTGTCCCATATTCAGATTACCAGTATCCAAAGCTTAATCAGCATAACTCCCACAAATGCCCCCTTTCTAGCACTTAAAAACCCTTGACTTTTTCCTATTTAAATTAGGTAGTAGTTTTAAGTTTAATCTTTATTCACTGATCCCTCTTAATATAATTTTTGAAGGCTGTAAGTTAAGAGTACAGGACCCATTTTTTGTAACACTAAAACAAATGTAAGGGTAAAATGACCATTAAAATAGTAAATTATTTCAGCAAAAAGTTAAATTAACAGTAGAGAGACATCAGAAAGTCACAGAGAATAAAAATGTTTTAGTCAGACAAGATTCTGCAGATTTAACATCTGTTAAGTCACAAACTACAATTTCTTTAAAAAAAAGCTAGAAATTTTAATATGTTGACCTACAAATTTTTAATTTTTGAAGTAACAAAGTTGTTTTTGACATAAATAACTGTAATATTAAGAAATATTGTCCTAATTTTTCTAATACTTCTTTGCCTAATTAGTAATGTTTAGTAAAATTAAAATTATTCATTAGCATGAATTAGGAACATTTCTAACAAGGATTTTATATTACATATGAATTCGGTAGTTTCTAAATTAATGCCAGATATTCTAAATGTTCAAGCAAGTATTATTTCTTTCTGAGTCAGTGTAGTTTATTTCAAACAGAATTTTTATAGCATATATGAAATGTAATTAGGGTATAGTGTTAGTAGGTTAGCTTCGGGGAATTATGTAACAGAAGAAATACATATAAAGCCGGAATTCAATCTAATTTAGTTTTAAAAATTTGTTCAGGTTGATTGTGACAGAAACAAAGCTTAAAAAAGAAACCAAATTATTACCTTGTTTCGACAGAATCATTAATGCAAATTTGGGAGTAATAAGTACATGCAAGAGAAAACAAAAGTAAAAGAAGAGCTACCCATGAAGTCAACCACTCGAATAAGAAGAGTACTGATAATCCAAATTGTGAATGATATTTTAAATAGGAAGCTGGAGGAACTCATGTTTAGTGGAGAAACTAAATAAATGGTAGCAATGATACGAATTTATAAAGAGTGACTTTTACCTGATCAAAGCTTCAGTTCCATGATATAGAATTATTTCTGTGAAATGAAAATGTTCTCAAGTTTTTAGAACTAAAAACTTTTTATCCTAATATTAGGTTTTATCCTAATGTTATTAGGATAAAAGTTTTTATATAAAACTTTTAATATAAGTTTTATCCTAATAATATTAATTATTCAAGTTCTATACCTTGACTTACTCTGATTCCACGAACTCTGTATTAGTTTTCTAGGGCTGCCAGAACAAACACCACAAACTGGGTGGTTTACAGAAGATAGTTTATTTCCTTACAGCCTGGAGGCTAGAGGTCCAAGATCAAGGTGTCCAAGATTGGCTTCCTTCTGAAGTCTCTCTCCTTAGCTTGCAGATGGCCCCCTTTCGCCTTTGTCATGACAGGGTCTTCCCTCTGTCTTACTCTCTTTTTATAAGGGTGCCAGTCATATTGGATTACGGCCCACTTACATGACCTCATTTTACTTTCATTCTCTCTTTCAAGGTCTCATCTCCAAGTATAGTCATTCTAAGATACTGGGGGTTAAGACTTCACCATATGGACTTTAGGGGGTACAGTTTAGCACATAACTAATTCCAATATCCTTTGGCTTATCATTTGAATTTTTAGAAAGAACAGATTCAACAGCAGAATATACTATTTAAGGCAATACTGGTATTCTTCTCTATAGGATATTGATAATTCTTACAGTAGTGAGAAATTATTCTTCTGATTTAATAATTTATCACTGTACATTAACTTGATCATGTAAATCTATCCCTGGGAGATGTACTGGGTTGGCCAAAAAGTCCATTTGGCTTTTTTCTGAAAAATAAAAGACACATTTTTCATTTTCACCCATAACTTTATTTATTTGGATATTTTGAGTGTGTCGGCTATCTCCCGTGAGGAATAGCATTGATTGTTCTCAATTAATGCCTCGATTTGATCGTTATCAACTTCAACTGGTCTACCTGACTGGAGTATTGTCCAGTGAGAAATCTCCAGCATGACACTTCGTGAACCACTTTTGACACATTTGATCAGTCACACAGCACATTCTTCATACACTGTACAAATTTTCTTGCATTTTAGTTGCATTTTTACCTTTCTTGAAATAATAAAGCATAATATGCAAAAAATGTTGCTTATTTTCTTCCATCTTCAATATTAAAATGGCTACAAAGAAATTCATCAATTTTGATTTTTTTAAATGTACACTAATATGACACCTGTCACAATATAATTTAACAAAAATTGTTTTGAATGAAGTTAAAAACAACTCAATGTTACTAGAGCATTTTACAGAAAAATCCAAACAGACTTTTTGGCCAACCCAATATTCCCTTCCAGGTCTCCCAAACAATCTGAATTTTGAGCCTGCTTTGCCAAATCCTCATTTATCTCGTTTCATTTTCCATTTGAAGAATCCACTACTGTGCTAGCCTAGGTTCCCTAGAGCCTACCATAAATAACAACAATCAACTGCTGCCACTTTATTGAGGGGCACTATTTCTGTGATGCAGAAGTTAGGAAAAGGTGGGAGTGAGGCAGGCAGTGGAAAAGGGAGTGCAAATATAGGTGATACTGAGCTGGCCATAGCTTTGGAATAAGTGCTGTTAATTTCTCAGTGTTTTAGTGTATTTTCATGGAGGCCTACAGATTATTGCACTTTGGAACAAGCCACCTAGGGGAAAGGAAGGGAGAAGAATTTATCCACCAGCTCCTTCTTGTGCTGCATCTCTGGTGAAGTTCACCCCTCAAGTAGGGCTGCCAAATTCAATAAACAAACAAACAAATAAATATTCCCATGCAATATTAGTAACAGAATTACACTAAAAAGTTATTCATTGATTTTCTGCAATTCAAATGTAACTAAGCGTCCTGTATTTCACCTGGCAATTCTACTTTCAGGACATTAACACCCACACATTCCCAGGCAGCTTCGAGGGAAGCTGAGCCTCCACAGACACTGCAGAGGTGCCAAGGTTGGTTTCTCCTTCTCAATACAGTAGTGTGGCTGTGGTGGTGATAATGAAAGTGACACAGTAGCAGTGACTCCACTCTGGCACCACAGGGCAGCTCCAGGCCACCGGCCAGGGGGCCAGGCGAGAGTTAGGGACGGTGATGGGAAGCGGTGTGGGCAGGAGCACTGCAGGCCTGGCTGCATGGATGTGGGGTGATAAATAACATAATGAATAAGGATGAATCAATACTCATTATACTGTCCTGTTAGTATCTGTAGGACCATCCTGCATTAGTCAATGGAAATACACTAGTAAATAAGGCAGACAGAGTTCCTGCTCTCAGGGAGCTTAGAGAATATGGCTTGAATATTGTGTTGAGTCATGGTTAAAGAGAAAACATAATGAATGCTAGTGAAAAGGTATAATTTTAAGCATACCAACTCACTAGATAGATGTTTTTCTAAATGACTACTTTGGCGAAAACTTGTTACAAAACCCCAAGACTCCAAAGCTATTACATGTATTTCTTTTTTGATGCTTCTAAAAAGATACAGAAAAGTATTTCATGGCCTCCATTAAATATTGGAACTATTATTCAGTAAAAAAGAAAAATTTGTTTGTATACAACACTTCAAAGAAGAAGTTAAAACACATTAAATAGTGCTTTTTATTTATAAGGCAGATCTATGAGAATGATATAAAAACATGGCATGTAATTTGACAGCGATAATTTGGAGATTACAGAGTCTTAGCAAATATCTATCACACAGTTACAAAGAAGACCTGTCTAAGCATATACAAAATATCTAATCAAGGATCAAGGCAAGAAGATGAGTATAATTAATTTACAATGGAAAATCAATTCTAATGTGAACTGCACATTATCCTTTAAAAACTTTTAAAGGTAAGAATTATTGCATTCTAGTTCATTCAAACAGTGTAAAACGGTATCATGACAAAAAACAGAAGCCAGAATGGATTGATTGTGACTTCATATAAAGAAACTCAAATTTACAATGGCTTAAGTATAGGAAAAGACATTCCAAGTAGTGAAGTAGTCAAGATCTTTTTAGTCTCTAACATCCTTTCCGTAGTGTGCGGCCTTGGTCCTCTTGGATATGCCAAAGCGCCCACAATTCTGACAGCAAGATGGGAGAATAAGATAAAGAACACATGGTTTCCTTTGAAGAGACTTCCATTCCGGGAAGTCATTCATCCATTCCCCCTACGTCTGGCCGTTGAACACTAAGTCACACGGGAATACCTGACTGCAAGGGCAGCTGAGGAATTTGATGGAAAGCCGCTTTTAAAGAAATAGCGTAACTAGACGTTGGGAGAAAACTTCCAGTTCCTGTTCAGATTGAATATCTGAAAAACTATGGAAAACCTTTAAGGAAAATCTTAAGAGAATATTTCCTAGAAGTCGGCATTTTGGAAATCATACAAAAGTACCTGCTTTGGTGATTTAACTTAGTCTGTCTAGTCCCTGGGAGTACCCACTTAGCCTGCCCTAATTTTGAATGATGGCACGATGGAAATCCAATGATTTGGAAAACTAACAGTCTCAGTATGTATTTGTTTTAGGCTGAACTTAAACATTTTTCTTGGTTATCATATGGACAGAATATTAGCACTTTATAATTTTTCACATAAAAAAATTGAAGAACCTTTCCATTCCTGTAAAATTTACTGTTCAATGGTAAAAACAGATTGTGTTTCCACTAAAATCACTACAGTTTCATTTACAG
The DNA here is from genome assembly GCF_021234165.1 of Pteronotus mesoamericanus. NCBI lineage: Eukaryota > Metazoa > Chordata > Mammalia > Chiroptera > Mormoopidae > Pteronotus > Pteronotus mesoamericanus. The sequence continues at coordinate 23,015,943 of NW_026555329.1, forward strand.
CAATTACATATACTGAATATATACCAGAATTTGTTTTACTGGCTTACTGCCTTACAATCAATCGAAGGAGGAGCATCTCCTTTTCTTGATGACATATCACAAATATTAATCTTAACACTGGACAATGTGAGCTATACCATGTGTAGCACTACTGTAAGTCATGAATTTACAAAATAATTTCAACATAACATTTTAAGCTCTTTAAATACTTATTTCAAAACAGATTTTATAAGCTGACACAGGTTCAGTATTTATAGTATTCCTAAAGAAATACTTACAAATTACATTTATGGTACTTCATTTAAAATATCACATAAGAAACGTTAAGTTTCACAAATAAATCTCTTTTAGGGGGAACTCTCTGTACAGAATTTATTATGAAATAGTTTAATGGCTAAAGGCAATTAAGAAGAATTAGGGTTTTATCATATTACATAGGAGATAAATACAAAAATTGGACATGATGTATTCTTGAAGCCCTTTTATACAAATTGTTTTAATAATTTGGCTGTATGAATATACCTTATGTTACTATTATCAAATTAATTTCAAAAGCAAAATTCCTTAATCAAGTCAGGATTACGCCAATTTATAAGAAAATAATCAAGTAGTTTAACACTGGAGCTCATTAGCCAATCCCGTATGTAGCACAAAATAATCATCTCTGATAAATACCTATAAATATAATTTATTCATAGTTTAAAATATTTTAAAATTTAAATAAAAATCTCTACATGTAGACAATCTCAGCTAAATTTCCATGTATGTTTGAAAAATATATGCCAGCATGAATATATTCATATTAAAACATGACTTTAAAAATTATTAATAGAGGAAACGTAAGACATCTGCACAAAAAAGCTAAGTAGCATGATTGATTCAGTCTAGGGATATTTTCTTCTTAGGAAAAAATTACTAGGTTTTTTTTTTTTTTTGCATAGGATTAAGACTGGATATATTTTCTACATTCTTATCATTTTCTCAGGGGCACTTCTCAAAATACAGATTAGAAAACAAATCTCTGTTACTTCAAAGTATCCACCACTTTTTCACATCTAGCAAGAAAAGAATTCAGTCCTACTTCTGAGGCCAGAGTAATGATTTAAAAAAAATAATTATGAAAAACAGTGATGAAGAAAAACAATCACATGGGAAATAGTAAGATAAAGATATTAAAAGTCAATTAAATAAAGTAATAAAGTCAATATTTTTGCACTTTAGAAAGGCTTTTAAATATTTAGAATTATAATGAATATATTACATTTATTCTAAAGCTTCAAAATCGATTTCATCTTTGTAAAGGAGAAAAGGAAATAGCATTTGAAACAAGTTATATTTTATATACATTTTCATAAACTTTGTTTTTTTCATATTTTTAAAGAATGCATTTATCTCTAATAGCTATTTATATTTTTGGCTACTTAACATGTATGTGCAACAATATACTTCAATAGTTATCTACCTTTTAAAAATACTTCATTGCGTTTTCACATTAAATGGTGAACATAGTCTTAAGACAGTAAAACTTAAGGAACAAGAAAGTATTGAAAATAGGCTGTTAATTTCACTAGTCCACTATAATAGTTTACAGGTGTTTACCTTTAAAAGTTATCATCCAACTGAATTCCCACTAAGAACTACCAAGTAAGTGATTGTCAAGAGGGGAAGACTATCATTAAAGAAAATGGGGAACTCAGCTGAAAAGTAAAAGCTATTTAAAATTCATCAGGAACATTAGAGTCATGAGTGATTTACCAACTGAAATAATGCGTGGTAGGGAAAGAGCCACTGGTGGAAAAGGCAGCCTCCGCTGAGTACAAGTCTTTTTATTTTTAGCAGCTGGATTCAGTAGTACTTCAGAGGGTATAAGTTTAGAAATGTTATAATTTCAGAGGAATGCATATAATATTACCTTGTCTGCAATTTTTATTTTAATAGGAAAGAGCACATGGGACAAAAATGTAGGGCATTCTAACCAAAATTTGAATAAAATGCGATTTTAATGTGGGACGTCAGCACTGAAAACATTTATGAATAATTTGTATGGTTGTATGTCTCTAGAGTAGATTTATAATTAACTTACCCTATATCCTTCATGCTTGCAAACTGATCCCAAATGAATGGTTGAGCACGCAGGAGGACTTCTCAAGAAGAGAAAAGGAGATAAGCAACCTCCAAGGACTTTTTAAGCTTCTGTAGGACCATTTATTAAAACTGCCATGGTCCTACCTCTGCCGGTGTCCCTCACTGCACTGAGAGGCATATGGGCTGCCATGGGTCTCCAGGGTCATGTCCCAGGCAAGATTCTCCCCCAAGGTAAGTCATTGTGGATCATCCCACAGTTTCATAACCACAACTCACTCTCAAGGATCCCAATGCCTTTATACAAAAGAGAAAGGATATAGATTGGCATCATCATGAATATAGTGCATGCGGATGGAGCAGGGGCCAGGCAGCCTGGTGGTTAAAATCACATCCTCTGGCAAATTACTGCCTGGACTTGAATGCTAGCTCTGCCACTAATTCCATGACCTTGGGCAAAATACGTAACTTCCTAGCCTTCAGTTTCTCCTATGTAAAATGAGGATAACTAGCTCTGTCATGGGATTATTTTAAGTATTAAATGGGATAATACAAGTAAAGTGCCCAGGGCAGTTCATGGCATGTTATAACCCCTCAATGAACTTCTGTAGAATCCTACACCATAGAGAGTGGTGACTGGCTAAGCTGCAACAACATACGCCAGTTGACAACTACATGCGTGTAAACCTAATACTCTCCTTCTAACTAGGAACAATGATAAGATTTCCAGGATTGGTACTGTATTAGAAAAATCAGTTTTATAGCCCAAGTATTACAGTCTTCTCCCTGACAACACATTAATATTCTAATGGGACTGCTTTGTAACAAGATAAAGAAGAAAATCTTTCATGAGGTACGCATTATCAGTATATCTTTCATGTCTCCAATGTATTTTAAATATAATTTCAGGTTCAATTTGTATTTTTAGTTTGTATTCACATAATCACATTCATTCACAAAATTAGTGACATTTTTCAAATCCTATCTTATGAGAGAAGTATAGGAATATTACTATGTACCCTTATCTAAATGCTAAGGTAATGTGTCCTTTCTTTAAAAAATATATGATTATGTATTTCTATTTCTTACACTGGATAATCATTAAAACCTTACTTGGGCTTCAGAAAAAACTTACCTATTGAATTATATTAAAACTTAAAATTCTGCTGGTTTGCAAAGTGTTTTTAACATTATATGGTATCTATATTATTAACTATAAATATTTTTGCCTGACTGTGGAATTCAGTTTGTTAAAATAACAATGTCAGAGTTGTGCAAAACAAAAAAAAAATACCTAAATTTCAACAATAACTACAGAAACTTGTATTTTCACAAATGACATCTGTGAAAATTAATCTGGAGAAAATTCTACCACTATTTGGCTGAGATCACACGAAACAAGTTTCAGCCCAGAGCAATTTGACAGTGTGCTGGCAACTGAACACAGAGAAAGTCATAAAAGTAATGGCATGAGTAAGAATGCTTTATGGCCTCCGCGAGCACCATTTACCATCACATTACCGTGACCCTCTCTGGTGAGAGGTGAGGAACTGCTCCTCCAATACCTTCTTCTAGAAATTGGCTCTTTTCCCAGCCTTTTTTAATTCTTCTTAGCTTTTGGCTTATACATGGAAGAAGTAAAATGCTCTTACCCAGGATTACAATTGAGGGCAAAACAAGAGCAAGAACAAAGTTCGGTGGTGTATAAAACCTGTAGTACTCTTCTTCAAAAGCTCGTTTCCATCCATAAATTAAAACGTGGAAAGTGCTTATGAGCAGAGCAACATAACCTAGTGTAGACTTCAAGCAGAGGAAAAAGAAAAAAGCAAAGAATAAGAAATAAATTATTCAAATTCATAAACAAACCTATCCCACTCTACCATGTTTATATTTTGATAAAACTATTTTATCTTAAATTGTTGGGCTACTTTTTGTTCTCTACTAAATTAAACAATTAAACATTTTCATATATATTTATATGCTTGCTTTATTTTACACAAATAAAACCATACTGTATATAATTTAATATTCTGATTATTTCATTTATTATATGAAGCACTTTTTCCTCATGTCATTAAGTATAAAAACATGACTCTAATGATGTATTATATTCCATTGAATGGATGTGCTATCTATAATGTATATGACCATTCCTTTCATTGATCATTTACTCCGTTTCCAGCTTTCCTCAATTATAAATAATGTCACTTTAAACCCTTTTCTATATTTTGGTTTATTTCCTTAGAATTGATTTCTTATGGTAGGATTGCTGATTAAAACATCTGGCTTTACCTTAAGGGTGTTGATAAAAACTGCTGAACTTCTTTCATGAAGTTCATGAAATGTGGATTTCTGCCAGTTGTGTATATTAGAAAAAATGAGTGTATTTACAAATGTATGCATACATATATATAATAAAATTAAATGCTGAAGAGCATTCTCATGGGGGCATGCACACATGCATATGTACAGTCTAGCTGAAAGTAAATATGAAAAATCTTACATATTAATATGTAATATAAACAGCATTGCAAACATGTGGCTTAAGTGACCTTATTAAATGACCTTATTAACAGCACTTCAGTTAAAAAGTTAACAGGTTAAAATCTAAAAGGTCAGCATTCCTGGTTCCCTAAATTATTATGTTCCATTGCTTACTTTGAGAAATAGTGTGTTACATAAATGTAATACTACATCCACAGAATGACATAACACCTAACTTCAATGGGAAAAGATCAAAACTCTAGCAGAAAATTGTTGTTTGCCAATTACTCATCTAAATGTATAATGATGATTTGCACCCATCTAGCACCTTTCAACAGAGGGTCTTCTGTTTCTTTTTGCTGCGATTAAACTGGCAGCTGGGAGAGATTTTTAGATAATTTAAACATAAAAAAATAAAAATAAAAACAAAAATTCTCAAGCAAATAGGCAAAACTCCCCAAATTTGGTGTATCACCAAATAATACTCATTGGCATCATGGTGCTGTAAACCACTTGGATATGGCCAATACTGATTTTGTGATAATATAGGTAGGGTCTAGGTGTGAGTTACATATTTTTAAATATGCAAATTTATTAAATAACAATAAATGGAGGTGAATATTCAACTTATCAAAGATCAATGGGGTTTTGAAGCCCCTTTGGAGACACTCCTATACATATGTAGATAGCTTATAAAATAAATACATACTAACAAGGTCAAAAGGCTGGCTGCTTGTCATAGTTTATTAACGTAGTTACCTGGTGTGCCACTGGTTGTGTTTGTGTGTGCACACACACATTTCTTTTAAAATATTCGACTGAACTTCACTTTAATTCAAATTAATGAGATTTTTCTGGTCAAATCAAGATGACTCAAAACATAAAATAATTCCTCGTTCATTTGGCTAATAATAAATTGGCTTTTGGCACTAAACTCATCCTAAGCTCACTATTTTTTCTTATTAAAATTACCTTTATCTGTAGCATAGCAGGCAATGCTATCAAAGCCTTCCAGTCAATTCCTACACTGGTCTTTCACTTACTAATCAGAATGGCCCTAAGCCAGCGTCCAGCAACGTGTCCCCCAAGCTTACATGCATAAACACAGTTTCCACAGGCACTCTTTTTATAAGGAGCATACCTAAAACTCAACCACACTTCACACAAATTCTATGCAGCCCGTTCCTTCACCCCACGTACAAAACCACAAACAAAACCCCACGTACCTGAATGAAACTGAATTCCCTCCAGTTTAAAGCATTGCTCACTGAAGGGATGGAGGTGACTGCCAGGAGGGAGAGTAAGCCCAGGCTCATTATGCCGAAGGAGATATACATTTCAATTCTCCAAACTTCTTCCTCATTCCACGAGTTTTCAATATTTGCATGTACCTAACAAGAGAGCAAATGTGACTTTCCTTTATTTGGTAGAAAGTTAACTGATTCAGCACAGAGTTCACTCTTAGCATAAGAACACGTCACATATGGACATATTGAAGTTGTATTAGTTCAACTTAACAAACTGGTACAGAGAACCTGTTACTGGATGGTATTATTCCAGGCGTGGGAGAAAGAGAACGGAGTGTTACATAGAAAAGAGGACTAAGAGTCTCTCCGTCTTTGCATACTTGTGAGAAGAGTGGGTAAACCTGTCATCACATTTATTTTTTGTTGTTGTTTGGTCGTTATTTTTTAATCCTCACCCGAGGATATGTTCATTGATTTTAGAGAGAGGGGAAGGGAGAGAGAGAGAAGAGAAAGAAACATCAATCACCTGCCTCCCATATGCTCCCTGACTGGGGATTGAACGCTCAACCTAGGTATGTGCCCTGACCGAGAATCGAACCCGTAACCTTCTCATGTACCAGATGCTACAACTAATTTAGCAACCCCGCCAGGACATATCATTACATTTGCAGTGCATCATGGTTATAGGGACTCTGGTGTCCTAAGACCATAAAATGCTGAGGGGTTGGTTTCAGGGTGACCCAGAAGAAATATTGGCAGTTAGATTTAGTTCTGAGGTACTTTCATAAGTTGGTTTATACTTGATTAAATATTTTGGGTATATTCTGGACTTAGTTCAACTTAGAATCCAGGAAGGGAATTTCTAAACTACTTCTGTATGTTATTTTTCACATCAAGAATATTTATATGTTTATTTATCTTCCTTCTTAACTTCTTTTCCACAGGAAGCTGAGATTTTCCTGAGGATAAAACTCAACTGTATGCAAATATCTGTCTACTTGCATTGCCTTATTATTTAATATACTTTTCCAACTGTCCAATTGCCTCATTTCTATACAATACTTTTCCAAGTGTATTTCCTTTATATTGATAATGCATATATAATTAAGTCAGACTTCGTTAACTCTGAATGTATGGTATTCTGCTTAGGGCTACTTTTAGAATAGTCCATTTACATGCAAACAATATCAGAGTATAAATCAAAGATTAGACTCCTTAGGCTAAAGCTTTAAGAATCTATTCATGGAAAATAGATTTTAATTTAACACCAGCTTACCGTTGTCCAGTTCCAGTGAACCAAACGTACTTGAAATTAAAACCAAGAAAAGCTAGAGCTTAGCCATTTGGCCCTGAGAGTTCCTCTGAAGAAAAAAAGCTCTTCCTATCTCCTTGGATTTCTGTACAGCAATACAGAACAACAGCATACCTTGGTAGACCCAAAGGTTACAACCTGGATCTACCTGCCCTCCCAGTTCATTCCTTCATTCCATAAATAAGCTTTCAGAGTGTCTACTATGTACCAGGCAGAATTTTAGGCATTAGGCATGGATCAGTGAAAAAAATGGACAAAGATCCCTCTTCTCATGAACTTACTGAGTAGAGAGTGAAGACAGGAAACATAAAATGGAGTAATTTTAGCCAAGCTGCTAAAACTATTAATATGATGAAGATTGTGGCCTGAGGAAAGACTCCATTCTTGTTCTAAGTAGCCTGGGAACTTAAACTTTCTCGAACTTTCCAGTGCTGCATTAATGCCTGGATACACACCTGGACCTCCAGGTAACCCTCTAATTAGCCACTGAAGGGCTCACTTACCCAGGCCACCTGATTACCCCCTGAAGGACTTTTGTATGCATCCACCTGATATCCATTTTCCAGACCCCCAGGGCCTGACCCCGACCTCGGGTGCCCCTCTTCTAGACCACCTGCTATCTGTCAGGCTGGCTGCTGACCTCGGACTGGTAACTGTTCTGAACCAATCCTAGGGCTAAGAATGCAGGATTGGTAATTCTCAAGAATACACTTTTTACTATAAGAACTCTTAACTTTTCTTCTTTGGGTTTTTGCCTAGCTGCATTCCCAGTTTGAAAACTCCAAGACCCTTGAATAAATCTCTCTCATTTATTTCTCGCAAAGCCTCCAGACTTTTGAGTTTGTTCAGCATTACATTCTGATGAAGGAAGGCAGACAACAAAATATCACAAACAAGGAAAACATAAAGGTGTTAAAAGGTGGTAAATAGCTCTTGACAAGAGAAAGTAGAGCAGAGTAAGAGGCATGGGAGTTTCTGGGGGCTTGAGTTGGGACTAGAATTTAAAGTGCAGGCCTCATTAAGGAGGTAAGATCTGAGCAAATGTCTTGAAGCAGGGAGAAAGCTGGCAGAGCAGATATCAAAGCCTCAGTATTCAGTTAAGAGAAGTAGTATTTTGGGGGAAAGAATGGCTTAAAAAACATTAATGTATTAATTTTTTTCAAATTATTTTAGGTTAAAGTTGTTGAAACAACACATTATGTGCTAAATTCTACATATTTGAACCATAATGTCATGGTTCCTTATTTTAAAAAAAAGCTTCTACACACTTCTTTTGGTGCAGTGTCCTCGGCTTTCATTTAGAAATTCTACATCAGAGAACTTTATCTTAAATTTGCTGAATGGGAATTACCGAGGAAATCATAGTCTACACCATCCTTAAGTTCATTCCACAGAGCTCTCCTTGAGATTTTCTTGAGCTAAGAACTAGAAAATCTTCATCTAAGTAACTACTATCTTTTTCACTTTTGATTAAAAAAACTTTATAAGTGTAAAAGTGTAAAAGGTCTGTCCAGAAGGTATTTGGCCATGGGCTATGAAAAAGAGACATTTATTGAAGAAGATAGAAAATACAAGAAATACTGTACATAGGACAATGATGCCTCAGTCCCCTTCAAAGCAGGCACCTTGGGACCTCACACACTTCTCCCAGTCATCATCAGTTGCCCTGTCATATTTTCCTGAATCTCATCAATAGTCTAAAATGTCTTCCCGCTCAAATGTGATTTTAGCTTTGGGAAAAACCAGAAGTAGCAGGGCTGAGTCACCTGGGTGATTTGATGTTTCACCAAAAAACTCTGCACGAGACATAATGCATGACCGGGCATGTTGTGATGAAGCTGCCAATCACCAGTTGCCCATAGCTGTGGCCTTCTGAATCATTTGAGTAGTTTCCACAGAGGAGTGTTCAAGCATAACACAAAATTTTATGCAGATTCATTGCTCTGCTCACCAGTCATTTTGAATGCTAGGGTGACACAGTACATACTCACTCAACATCTACTGCCTCCACTGACTAGTGCAGTGAAGTCATCACTGTTCAGGCACGCACATTCCAGCCCACTCTCCTTGGCTGCCAGGCTACATCAATGTTTTACAAGCCATTCTTGTTATATTAACAATGGCTGTACTTTTTCTGGACAGATCTGATATGTCTCCTGATCTTGACTTCCTTTTCTGTTTTCCCTGATTCTAATTTTATTGTATTCATTTACTAAGAATTGCTTTAACATTTCATGGAACATAGTCAATTTACAAAACACTAAAATAATGAACTGTTCAGTACTGAAAGCAGTCACTGCAATAATTTTATTAAAAAAGGAAGGAAAAAATCCAATCTTTTATTTCTCTGCTTTTACTCTGCAAAGAAAGGGATGATTGCAGCTTTTACCCTACATGATTTTGCATTAGCCACATAATTCTTTTGCAGAAACATTGTTTAAAAAACAAGACTTTACCTGCCCTAAATATACCAAGGTATGCAAAGTTGTTCCCTATTTTTAATTGTACACTTTAAATTATATTAAGCATCAGATGAATAACAAACACATTCCATACCTGTTGATAAGCCATGTTGAGAAATAAGTACCTTTCTGACCTTCTCATTGGTAAGCAGAGGCTGTAGGCAACATGGACTGAAGCGAAGAAAAAACTTAGTAATCCAAGCTGTTTTCTACACTGTAACCAGGTCTCCAACCAGGGTGGAAATCTCCTATACTTGGTACCATAATAAAGTTGATAAGCAGCTGCTAGGAGACCTGCTAGGTACACCAGTGACAGCAAAGTAATGGCAACTATAGGCAAGGTTTTATTCACAATCTCAATAGGAATCTTGTAGAAGTCACTCTGCTGGTTTCTAGCATATGGATGTATCACATCTCGGACAAAGGAATAAAGAAAGAAAAATGTGGCCAGGCTTATGGCTACCACCACTGGCCCTCTCCAGAGAGTAAATAGTCGCAAAGGTAAATTTTCAATTTCCCTGGCTGATGATAATGATCCCAAGTCAACGGGATTAAAATTCAAATGCCGGGCAAGTTCAATAACCTGTTGTCGAGCTTGAATATTGTTGCTGCAAATATAAACCTGCAGCAAAAACAGAATACACATCATTACTATTGTTGCTTATATTATAAAGATTATATATATTAAAAAAGAACCAATCCTGTAAACATTAAGGAATAGCTCTGCATATTCTGAACTGCATATAAAAAAAAACTAATTCTCAAAAGAAAAGGTAGTGATCTCATGCTGCACTTCATCCATGGAACATCACTTGTGATGGCCGAAAGTGATGCAAAAAAATAAGGAGATAAAGCATTTATTAATTTATTACGTATTAATAGATTAAAATAGTGTCTTTAAAAACAACAAAGTCTGAGCTACCTGAGATGACATGAAAATAAAATGCAAAAAAAAAAAAAAGCAAAAAAATGTAGAACCTCAGATCAGGCAGTCCTCAGGGGAAGGAAGGCAGGAGGAAAGAAAGGTTTCTAGACCATGTGGTTCAGTGGCACTGGCCACTTAAGGTCTCCCCTCAGTGGGGGCGGGGTGGACTTTGAGCTGCTGGCCGAGCCCTTCCTGCCTCCAGCTCGCTCTCTCCCACAGGGAACAGGGTGGGGCTGGCTCTCCAAGCTTTCCTGGATAATATTTAGTTGTTGGACTGTAGTGATTCTGCCTAGTGGAGTGATTACAAGCACCACCCTTTACAGATACTCAGCAAGAGAAAAGGTGGGCATGGACTGTAGACTGAATTTGCAATGAAATCCTCTAAATTATATCATGATGCTGTATTATTTATAAAATTTATCTTTTGGCTTAGAAACCAATTGGCCAAGTATCTCTAAAACACCATCTCAAGTATATTATTTCATTGGTCAGAATATGAGATTCTTTCATCTTTGAATGATGATTCTATCCCTGGAGAGGGAAAAAATGGTATTATGAGGCTTTTAATCATTTAAATGATTAAATTATCATTTAAAAAGTAAATCAACCACCGTTTTCTAGCACTGAGGTGTTAGCTCTGTATGAACACTAATGATGTGGTGAGTGGGGGTGAGGGTGAGCTTCCAAACGACCAAAACCTCTCAGATATACCTACCGATGAGAATTCAACAAATATTTTTTGAGCACCAAATTCACTGCTGGAGTAGGTCATCTCACTTAGGGCTTGAAAAATACTGCTATTAAGTTTCTGAGTAATGTTTGGGGAAAACAAATTCCTAAATAGATCCATCCCTGAAGATGCTTATATAAGGATTCTAGAACAGCCCACACTGAAATGGATTTGCATCTAAATCTATGTACATTATGCTCACAGTGTAAAGCTCTTTGGATTATTAATTTTACCTAGTATAGGCACATAGGTGGCAAAGTCTATGCTATTAAAAAATGTTTGTGAACTTCTAAAATGGAGCGAGGAACAATACCGATATAACAAAGAAATAAGAAAAAGCATTCTAAATCAATTTGTGACAATGGTGAAGTAAACTTTTTTCTTTTTACAATATTTACTGAAAAAATAAATTATGAAATTTTATAATAAACCTAAAAATATAAATCAAACATTCATAACAAGGACATGAGGACTATGAAATACAAATGAAATTATTTCTGTAGCTCACTTTGGATTAAATCATTGTTCCACAATTTTTTGTTGTTAAAGAATAAAGATTATCACAAATATGGGCAAAGGATTACATTCAAGTTCATCCCTAGTTTAGTCTGTACCCATTGCTACACTTTGTTGGGTACGCAAAAGGAAAAAACTGTTCAGAAATAGCTTCTAGGAAAGTTGGGAAATACATATTCTTTCACTAGAATAAAACGAAAGACTTGAAATTTGTTATCGAGACTGATACGCAGCATACGCTGATACAATACTTAAATTTATTTTAACTTGTATTAATACACTTTTTTTATCCTCACTTGAGGACTTTTTTCATTGCTCTTAGAGAGAAAGGAAGGGAGAGAGAAACACATCGATGTGAGGTTGCCTCTGTCAGCACCCAGTTGGGGAACCCACGCCGCACCGGAACCAGCCGCGTCCGGGCCGCAGTCGCACATACCCACGCTGGGACCAGGTGTCTGTCCAAAACCTAGCTATGTGCCCTGGCCAGAAACTGCACCTGCGACATTGTAGTTGTGGGGATGATGCTCCAACCAACTGAACCACACCAGCTAGGGCTTAAATTTATTTTCTAAGGTCCTTAATCAACTGTCTTTAGGGACAAAATAATTAAGGTATTTTATCATCATGCTTAATTATAATGTATTACCACACCTTGAAAAGGATTTTTATTTATTTCATTCTCACCTGAGGATGTGTTTATTGATTTTAGAGCAAGAGGAAGGTTGAGAGAGAGAGAAGGCGGGGAGAGAAAGTGAGAGAGAGAGAGGAACATAGATCAGCTGCCTCCTATATACACCTAGACCAGCGATCAAACTGCAAGCGAGGCCTGTGCACTGACTGGGGACTGGATCGGCAACCTTTGGGTGCATGGGAGGACGCTCCACCTAACCAAGCCACCCGACTGCGCTTGAAAGATTTTTAATGTACACTATTTTATATGTTTATTTATAAAAGCTTTCATTCCACAAATGCATTGATGGAGTACCCCATCTGCTTTAATTTTCAAGTTGAACTAGATAGAACCCGAGATTAAAAGAAAACCTAAGAAATCCAATCTGTCTCTATCTTCCCCACATGGATTAAAATCTACACTTAAAAAAATATGTACTATTTTAATAAGTTCTATGAACAATCCATGTAAAATAAAACGGTATGTACGTCAAAAGCTATTTATATTACACATTAAATAGTATTCTATACAGAGATGGAACACCATTACCAAATAGCTGCAAGAAAAGAAGAGGGAAGCACAAAGAAGAGGGAGGAAAGAAGGTTGGAAGGGAAGGAGGGAAAGCAAAAGGATGTGTTTGCTGTTTTTCTATTTTGAGGAAGGAGAGACTCAATGCAATGTGTCTCATTATTTATCAATCAGCCAACCTTGTCTTTTCTTGAGCTAGCTGGTTGTGACAGAAAAAGTCCAAGTTATTTTCTGTTTTCCACATGACTTTGAGAATAGAAATGTGCTCCTACAAGGTCAGCACATGAACTTTCAGGGGCTCATACATAGCTTTCAAAATGATAATCAGTGGAGGGTGTCAGAATTTGGTTTTTAAATATATGATATCTGTTTAACTACATAACTATAAAATACCAGATAAGAATAAAATTTAAAAATACCTACCTGCCTGCTGGCATCCTTAGGCCCTAACTGAAGTGCCCAAGCTGAGATAACATTAAATCCTTTGACAATCAGCGAATCTGGGAATAAGGAAGCCAAATATTCAGCATTGGATTCTGGGTATTGGTTTATCCTCATGTTATTGCTCACATCAATCAGGATTTTACCCACAAGAAGATGTCTCAGGTCCCACAGAGAGGTGTAATGTTCTCGATGTATAGCAATAAATATTATATTCGTTTTTGTTAGTGCATCTTCATGATGAGTGACATCTACCACATGAGGAAAAAATTCAGAAGCAAATTTAGGATTTCTACTTCCTATGACCACATGATAGCCACATCTAATAAGTCGGATGGTCAAGGATTTGGCAAAATCCCCACTTCCAATTACACCTACAGTGACCTTCCTTGCATCTTTGATACCATTTATGCCATTAGGCAAAAAAGTTTCACTGAGGCTCTTAGGGCTTCCCATCATAGAGATCGATTCCATGATACAGACTCTTCCAAGATCACAGGGATATCCTAGGGGACAGAAAATAAAATGTTCATCAATTACCTCTTACCAAACATTAATACACTTCTAGACATCATAATATATCCCTTATTTCTAGAGGTAAAATATTTCGACAAGCTGTATCACCTAGAACACAGCAAGACACAATCTGTAAGCTAAGAGAGGATCTCAAAACAGAAAAATGAACTGCCACAAAGTTGATATGTTCAAGTGGAGCTTATCAAGTTTTAATGTGCACATTGTTAAAACATCGATTCTGATTCAGTAGTTCTGAGGCCCAAGATTCTGCATTTCTAATAAGGGGAGCTGATACCGCTGGTCTGCAGACCCCTCTGAGCAGCAAGGCACTAGAGCACAAAAGGAAGAGACGGAGGTCTTCATTTAGAGCTTTTTAAAAGCACAGTTCTAACAAGCTTGATTATCCCATTTCTCAGCAGATCAGAGGCAGCAAATCAGAAAAGCTGCTAGAGGTAGAACGGGCTATGATAGGACGTGATAACACAAGGGACAACAGAGACAGAAAAACAAAGAGCCCTGGCCAGGTAGCTCAGTTGGTTAGAGCATCGTCCTGATGGTAAAGGTTGCAGGTTTGATCCCTGGTCAGAGCACAGAGAATCAACCAGTGAATGCGTAAGTGAGTTGGAACAACAAATCAATGATTCTCTCTCTCAAATCAATACATAAAAATAATTTTTAAAAAACTACTTAAATTCAAACTGTCTAGAGTCATTAGGGGTGAAGTCTATAAACTATCCTATATACCTTAGTGGCTAGTGAGTGAGTTTATTAAATGAGAGTAAGATAAATCTGCTACTAAAAAATGAAACTTGGTACTTAAAATCTTAAGAAGAATGGTCATCAAAATATAACAAAGGATAAATGAAATATCCTTGGTTTCTATCATGCACCCTCTATGCTATAACATCACTGAGAGAGAGAGCTTCTCCATGAAAAGGACGTTAGTAATGTGTTTATAGTCTTAAATTTTGCAATACTTATAAAATCTTTTTCTTCTCCTTTTACTCATTGGTGGAATAGAATATGATGCAGTTACTCTTTCCGGAAAAAAATTTGTCAAATTCTTTTGTAAATGACTAATGTCTGAAATGTTCATAATAACTTGCTCAAGAATACCAATAAGATTGCTATGAATCAGTTTCGCTAATTGGACTGAATGAAAATAGTCTTCCTTTCTCTCCCCATTGCACAATTTCTTTTCTGCTGAAAGTAGATGTGGGTCACTTCAGAGGATTTAATGGATTTTACAGGGATAGTAGAATATTTCAATAATGTGGTTTTGGGGCTTTTACTAAATGAAATTTGAAATTACTAGAGCCAGGAATAGTTAACTTTTTACCCTAGAAATGGATCACATCCCTTGACTCCAAAAAAAAACCCCGGTAAATTATTCTGTAGAAAGACAATATAATACTACCTCATACGCCTTATAGCGCATCTTTGTCAGCTTTGTTTGTGCTTTATACATTAACTGACTGAATCCCCATAACCACCCTAGGAGACTGCTGCTAAGACTGTCAAGCCCATTTTGAAGATGAAGAAACCGAGACATGCAGAAGATAATTAATTTCTCTAAGGTCATAAGAGAGAAAGTGAGGGAGCCAGGATTAGAATCCAGGCAGTTCAGCTAAGGCATGTGTCATCAGGGCGTATGTAAGGAACTTAAGAAAGGGCTTTTCCTATGGGCATGGGGGGAAACGGGGAGAGTTGTTCTCATACCGGTATATTCTTCTTTGGCCGTATCATTACTCCTCAGCATTACCCAGTCTAACTCAGATCCCGGGAAAGGAAAAAGCTCACTGTTTTTAATCTATTCTATATGCTTCACACTTCTCAAGATGGAAGGGATGGTAATTATCTGCTTCCCCGTGGAGTGATTCCAGGCACCCAGAAGGCCAGGAGGGGCCCAGGTGCACCAGGGCAGTACAAAAACACCAACGTCCTCTTGGAGAAATTATGGGCTATATCTTGTTTATTCAGGAGCAGTTTAAAGAACCAGAAGTAATTTAATGAACGATCATTTCATTCAACAATTCAAGGTGAACTGACCAACTTACCCCTAGTTGTATACGTTATCTAAGGGTACAAGGGTTATTAGACTCACACACAGGAACCCAAATGTCCTATACTCCAGTCCTGACTTCTGAGTAGAGATTGTAGCATCTCCCAAAATATAAGATTGAAAAATCTTTAAATCTTAGAAATCATGATGATCAAGGCCTTTTTAAACTAAAAACAAAACACAAGCAAAACAATTTATCAGTTATCTGCTTATTTTATGAAGCAAATTAATCCCTTCAGTAAATCAGAATGTGAACAGGTGAAAATACATTTGGACCTAATAATGTCACCTATGGGCCTCTCATTATACTATGTATTTTTATACGTATTTCTAGGTGACTATCCTAACAGGTTTGGGGCTTATTTGTATTATGTTTCTAATGGCAAGTTCTAACTGAACCTTTAAATGGTGTGACTGTGACTACAAATAAAAATTGGCCTGATAAATGAGACTCTTTTTATTATAGTTTTAAGGATATTAAAGTATCCGAGAGAGAGAGAAAGAAAGAAAAATGCCTGTAAAGGATCTGAGAGACGGGTTATTTGTGTATTGTTGAAGGCATAAAATGCTAAAATATGCTTGTGTGCTATTTAATAGTTCACAATGTTTTTATATATAATGTTATCTTATTAAAGTCTAGAAGGGTAGTGGAGTATGTATTATGCCCATTTAGAAGATGAGGAAACAGTCTGAGAGAATTTGAGTGATTTTCTTAAGACAATGCAGTTTGTAGTGACCCAACTGGGATTCAAATCGGAGTCTTCCCACCTCTGCTCATTCTAAAACTGCAATGCACACATCTTATGGGGAATCTTTAAAATGTCTAGATCTTCAGATGTCACCTGCAACTATATACTTTGAAATCAATACTAACTTTAAATAGTTACAATATGAGTCTCAGCTTAGGATAATTTTACGTAAAAGCAGAGCTAGACACTTAGGAATTCTAGTTACAAAATGAATAGAATGTTGAAATAATTCCCAGTTTTGGATCAAAACCAACCGAAGAACTGAATTTATTAATACTACAAGAACAAAACATGAATGGTTGCTGGGTAACTTTTGAAGAACCCCAGCTGGCAACCCATTTGTCTTCTGGGGACTCTGCAGACCACCCTGCTTTCAGCGGGAGGGAGGAAGAAAGGAGAAAGAAAAGTGTCTGTATCCTAGGGAACTCGGCTGTACACAGACCTAAGTGCAACTCATCTCCACAAGCTACGCTAACTATCTGGTGCTGAGACGCTGGAGCAAAATCTCATCAATCAATTTCTAATTTGTTAAACTACCATTTGGATCACTTGGTTAACAGCTGAGTTTAATTAGCACTTTTGATATCCATAAAAATGGGGTTACAAAAAAAAGAATAATGTCAATATCTGAAGGAGGTTTACCTAGTATTTACAAAAAAGAATACTAAAAACCTTACAGTGTACATTTCCATTGACAAGAAATGATGCGACTGTAATGTAAAGACAGATCTACCCTTCTGTGACACAGCGTGAATTTATTGAGGCCACTGTGTGCTTTGTATGTGAGAGATAAAGGACAAAATAAGTATGGTGCTTACACTCAAGAAATTTACATTCTAGTTAGGAAGAGACAAGCAGAATAAAAAGCAGAAAAAACCTCACATCATCATATAATTGAGAGCTAGATTGTACGATTAGAGCGTAGTTACTCTGAAAATCAGGGAACAGAAAAACCACATGGTGTTCCCTTAACTCAAGCCATCCATATATGTATAAAACTGTACTTACAAAATAATCTCTAAATTACACAGGACTGGCCCTGGCTGGGTAGCTAAATTGGTTGGAGACCTGTCCTGGTTCGCCAAGATGGCGGGTTCAACTTTGGTCAGGGCACAAGAAGCAACCAATGACTGAATGAATGAGTTAAGTGGAACAACAAATCTCTCTGTCCCCCCCCCCTCAAATCAATAAATAAAAATAATAAAAATAAAAACAAATTACACAGGACTACTTCAAGCCATGTTGATGACAGTGCACTGCAAGTTCATTCACGCTATAAGGACTGAAAGTTAAATTTGGCTTTCTGTGACCTTACCTTAAAAGTGCTAAGACATCGGCTTCCAAATAGAAAGTCACCAAATATAAAGTACATGGAACAACTAAATATTAAAAAAAAACAACCCCAAAACCCTAAATAATCTGACTTAAAAATGGGCAGAAGATCTTAATAGACATTTTTTCATTATCTGCGAAGACACACAGCCAGCCAACAGGCACATGAAAAGTTGCTCAACATCGCAATGAGATACCACTTCACACCCATCAGAACGACTATTAGCAAAACAAGACAAAAAATATCAGGTGTTGGCAAGGATGTGGAGAAAAAGGAAACCTTGTGCACTGTTAGTGGGAAGGTAAACTGGTGCAGCTACTGTGGAAAATACTGAAACTAAGATAATATTGTTAAGTCAATTATACTTCAATACATTTTTAAGTAGATGGGCATACTAGGAAGTTTTCCACAAAACTATTCAACTTAAAGAATTGTCCTTTACTCTGAGAGTAAGTCTTTACTACTTTTTTGTGGACAAAGTGTCCTTTTTTCATAAAAGTATTGTGGGAACAGTTGCTTGAGTTGGCAGTCCTATAAAGACTCCCTCTCTCCTTCATATTTTACTGGTCTGCAAAGTCTGCAAGTCTGAGGGCCACTGACTTAAACATTCAGAAGCTCCCTATATGAAAGTGCCCTTTAAACCTGATGGAGAGAAAACCTTTCTGGAGAGGAGAGGAAAGTTCCCTACAGGTGTAGATGTCTGCCTAACACTCAGGTGAATACATTCTGGAGGTGAAATATCAAATCTCCCCATCTCTGTTTCTATAACTTAAGTGGTAATTTTATTTTCATAACCTCTCAATTGCCAAAGATAACCTAAATTCTCTTGGTATTGAAATAAATAAAATCCAACTGTTTATTTAGATCTATGACAGTATAAAATTGCTTTGAGGGAAGAGGTGGTTTTTCTTCTTTTAGGATTTTATTTTTTGGAAATAGTTCTTAAGTCCTTTAGAAACCCTTAGAAGCAAAACTGCAATTCTACTTGACGAATTAGAATGGGGTTTCCAAAGCAGCCATGGTCCAACTGGGCTTCCCCCACTAGTAGCATCGGCATCCCTGCGGAACTGCTTGGATGTAAATTCTGGCCTCCATACCCCCACCTCCCAAATCAGAAACCCTGGGGTTGGAGCCCAGCAATCTGTGTTTTAAGAAACCCTCAGGGGATTCTAATGCTTGTCAAAGTTTGAGAATAACTTCCCTAATGTTGTGCAGTTCAACTACTATTTGCTGTTTGTTTGAATGTTAAAATCCACTTAAATTAGATTATTAAACCCTTTCCTTCAGCTGAAACTCTGGGGTAATTGGTATATGCATCCTTATTTGAAAAGCATTTTCCAAAAATTATGAAATAGTAATTTTACTAAAACTACATATATTTATTCTTTGAAATTCTGTTCAGAAACTATTGCAATTAGAAATGATTAATATTTCACACTTGGAGCTGAGTGGCTTTTGGTGTTCATGTTTTACAGAACAAACCAAAGAATTTTTAGAAAAAAATGTAATAGTCTTCCAGGTTCTTCAAATAACCAGAAATTTAATGAGACAAATTTAAAATTTAAAATATTTCCTAGGCTCAGTATGTATTCTGCATATACCTTTATATATGGGTATGATTTTATGATATTTCTAGGTCCTAAATCACCAAAACAAAACCTCATATGTTTATTACAGTGCAATTTCTAGTGCAGAAAAGCAGTCTAATTCATATTAGGAAGAATTTCAACAAAAAAGCTTTCCAGTTAAATTTAGGTGAATTTAGAAATTTAATTTAAAAATGTATTTCCAAGGGCTTCAGTTAATAAAATTTTAGGATCCTTTTCAACAAATTAAAGCAACACCCTCCCCCCATACTTCCCCACCCATTTCTCTTCCATGAATTGGACAGAGGGCAATGATGCCCACATCCCTCCATCCCCTCACACAGTGCAGCCTCCTTGGTCGAGCGAAGCCATGTACGCTGTGCACACCCAGGCTTGCATAACACTGCAAGTGAAAACGACCGCGGGGTATGTCTAAAACAAAGCTGGCAGTAGTGGGTCATAGTATGACTGAAATAATTTCCCCATCCGATAGTCTTGCTGCAGGTGGCACTTTGAAATAAGGATATATATGTTTATTGGCTGGTCAATAAAATTTTTTCTGTATTGTAGTAAATCACTTGTAAATTAAAAAAAAAAACACAACTTCTATGAAAGGGGTGACATTCTAGCCTCTATACAAATCCATTTCTCTAATTTCAATGCCATACCAGAAAACAGGTTACAAATGGTACCAATGCCCACCGAGTGCTAAGAACTTTAGGGCTCTCTGGTGACTGACATCAATTTGGAAATCAGTCCACAACCCAAGATCATAATGATAACCATCCCTCGTCCATCCGTCCATCCATCCATCCGTCCCAAACCATTCACTCGCTCAGTGTCATATTCAGCCCTATACTCTAGGCATTGGGCTAGGTGCTGACATTTCAATTACACAGAACAGGCACCAGCTTCCTAGCTATCTAAATAATTAATACAATGAAATCATGAACGTTGAAACATACACAGCAACTTAAAAAAAGCTTTGCTGAGGTGTAATTTACATATCATAAAATTTACCCACTTTAAGTGTATAAATTAACAATTTTCAGTAAATTTACAGTTACACAACCATCACCACAATCGAATTTTAGAACATTTCATCAACAGTAAATGTTATTACTCAAATTTTTAACAAAATTGGCCAAGAGTAAGTGCCTCTTTTTTTAAAACCCTGCTTCCTTCAATGTGTTGAGAGTCCCACTGTCTTTCATATACAAGGCAGAGTGTGACCTGAGCTTTGCTGACTCTGCTTGGTGCTGTGGGAGGAGTGGAGGGTCCCACTGTTTGGGTCAGTGGACATGCAGAATTGCAGTCTTAGAGCTGCCTCTTCCATCAAGGAGGAACTAGGCAGTGGTTCTCAACTTCAGCTGCACAATGGATTCACCTGAGGAGCTTTATAACAGTGATACCTAGACACCTCCGTCCCTCTGCCTAAAATTTTATTTAGTTGGTCTGGGATTCAGCCTGAGCATCAGGATTTTTTTTTTTTTTTTAAGATCACCAAGTGTTTTAATATGCAGTCAAGATTGAAAACATCTCTACTAAGATTCAGGATTCAACCTAATACTAATTTTGGTATTTGGAGATAATGGATGTAGCTATATGACCCTCAGTTATGCTCATTGTTGTTTGTGTCAATGAATGGTCATCACTGATGCCATTTCAATGTCAACAAGAATCCCCTGTTTGGGGTGTGGTGAAGAAGGAATCTTTATCCAGTACCGAACAGCTCACTTGTGATACAGCATGGCTGTGAAGGACCCTCCCCAGCTAGACAGCTCTGCTCTGCTCTGCTCCTGGCACTGGTCTGCTCAGATCTGCTTCAGCCAGGAAACAGTCTTTGGTGGAAAGGGAAAGTGACTCTCAGAGCCAGAAGACAGAAGTCCCTGCCCTTGGTCCCTGATTAGCATGTTCTCATGCAAATAAGGACTCCAAATCCTCAGTTTGATTGGCCCAAAATGTACTGTCCTGATTGGTCAGAATGGAGTCTCTCAGGGAAGAAGCTCGTGGGGAATACAGTTGTGCAACTTTAATTGGACGGGAAAGCCTCAGTCCTATAGGTTGAAATAGGATTCCAGGAACTCTTTCATAAGGGCTGGCTTAGATGTCAGGAACCCGGTGTAGGTTCTCCCTGAAGTGCAGTTTGCAGGAGAGGCCCCTGTGTAGAAATGGCTGCTAGGCTCTGGGTTTTTTTAAATTAAGTTTTTATTTTATTTTATTATATTATTTATTTATTTATTTTTAGAGAGAGGGGATAGGAGGCAGAATGAATGGGAGAGAAACATTAATGTGTGAGGGAAACATTGATTGGTTGTTTCTCGTGTGCTCCCAACTGGGAACCTGGCCCGCAACCCAGGCATGTGTCCTGACCGGGAATGGAACTGGTGACCTTTTGGTCTGCAGGCCAGCACTCAGTCCACTGAGCCACACCAGCCAGGGGCTGTTTTGTTTTTAAATTTGAGCCCAGTTTCCCACTGGGAGCCCTTTTCAGTAGTTATTTTCTTTCTCAGGGTCAACATTTGTAATAATGAAAAATAACACTTGCAGAAGAATAACAGTTGACATTGAATGTGGGAAGCTAAAGAATTTGCATGCAGTCCTTTCCCTTTCTCCACTCAGGCAGTACGGTATCAGTAAGTCCACTCACTATTTTGTAATCTCCACTCTTCATTTTCTGGGGAAGGACTGAGACATTCCTTAAGCTGTGTCACCCCACTACATAGCATACTTTGTTCCTGTTGTAGCAAAACATTCAAAATTCAGAACGTTCCAGTGAGGTATCCCTCTATTCTGTCGGACAAGGGGCTCCTCTCCTCAGTTCTCTGGATGTCGTAGTTTCTGCTGACCCCAGCAGGTGAGAGTTTCCCAGTGAACTGACTGGCTCTGGAATAGCACCTATCGAATTTTAATGTGAATGTGATCACCTGGAAATCTTGTTAAAATGCACATTCTTATTCTCTAGGTCTGGAATGAGGGCTTGAGATTTTGCATTTCTCCCAAATCCAGGTGATACATGTGGTCCTGGTCCATGGACCACACTTTGACTAGTCCCGCTACTTTCTCATTTGATGTTATTCACAGGGAGCAGAGACTAAATAATTGAGAAGACTACTATGGCAAGTATGGAAGTTTTGTTTATGTGGTGTCGAGAGGCAAGAACAGGCTTAGGCTTCTGAAATCTACTTGTTTTCTGAGTATGTTTCCTTTGTAAAATGGAAAATGAAGAGGCTGCACTTGACTCCTGCGGTCCTTTCCAACACTAAAGTTTTTTGTTTCTGAGTTTTAAAGTTACAAAATAATGGTAGTATCACTATCGTATATTTAACACTACGACACTTCAAATTTAAGAGCTCAGTATAAAAGTATGACTTAAATAGCACATGGGCTTCTTGAAATATCAAGGTCACAGTCGTGCTGAGTCAACACTTGGCTCGCTGTATGCATCTACTACTTGAAGAATATTATCAAGGTAAGAGAATTTGATTATGTTCAGCTACGTGGTCTCCTAGATTTTCAGTTTAGAAAGGTTTCTTGACATTCCTCTGGCCAAATAGCAGCCACAGTGCTCTATTTATTTTGAAAAGTAGAGCCTAATTTGTTTCATGTATAAACATCCAGGGCCTTAATTACTGGATGACAGTAACTCTCAAAGAGCTGTCCTCAGAGATCTTTTTTACAAAAATTTTTCAATTACAGTTTACAGTCAATGTTATTTTGTACTAGTTTTGGGTACAAAGTGATCCCCCTTATTTTTCAGATACCCACCTGGCACCATGCATAGTTATTACAATATTATCGGCTACATTGCTTATGCTATACTTTACATCCTCGTGACTATTGTGTCCTCAGAGATCTTGATGACACTCACAACTTGCTGATATATATACGCTAACAAGAAAATGTAATCCTCCAGGGCCATGAGATGGGGTCGGTGAATTTTTTAACTTTTCAAGGCCACATCTGAATCTTTCTTCTTTTTTTCTTCTGCAAACACCCAGTTCTTTTAAGACTCATGGCACCTAATAACACCCTCTCCGCATACTCACTGATGTCATCTACTAACTTCTAGCTTATTCTTTATCACTGGTGACTTAGGCCAATACATACATAGCCTTCCTCTATGCCAACAGTTGTCATCCTTCTCCAGTATTTCATCATTCAAGTGGATGAAGCATTCAGCCTCATAACCTTTTGTTTACTTATTCATCAAAGGCAGTGAATCTTTGCCTCTACCACATCTCAGTGACTTACTTTCTGATATCTCCAAACTCTATCTCCTAGCCTTCCAATAGTCTTAGTCAAATATTCACACTGATAAATCTAGACAGCAGAAAAAATCTGATTCATTGACCCAATATTTTCTCCCTCTCCAATGACATCTTCCTGGATTTTCTTTATCCATTTGAGATTCTATTCTGTATATTTATCTCCACTTGCTTAAAAAGATCCACTCTTGTTATCGACTAAATGTTTGTGTCTCCCTCACCACCAACTCAGATGTTGAAATCCTAACTCCCAATGTAAAGGTATTAGGAGTTGTGGGCTTTGGGAGGTGATTAGATTTTGAGATTTAGAGAACCTGATGAATGGGATCACTGCCTTACAAAAATGCCTTAGAGAGCTCTCTTTCCCCTTCTGTCATGTGAGGACCTGGCAAGAAGATGGCACTATGCACCAGGAAGTGGGTCCCCACTAGACAATTATCTGCCAGTACCTTCATCTTGGACTTCCCAGCCTCCAGAACTGTGAGAAGTAAATTGTTGTTTAAGCCACCCAGTCTCTGGTATCCTGTTATAGCTGCCTAAATAGACTAGGATGATTCTGCCACTCTCCATCAAATCCACTTGGCAATAACCTAGTCCTGGAAGAACCCAGCTATCCATTTTCTGTATCCACGTTGGTAAAGGTTGATGAAGAAAAAAATCAGACAACAGAGCTTATTAGTTTCACCTTAAGTACATGATCATCAGCTTCACCTATCAAAGGCCAGTTTGCTCACTCTGGGAGACCATCCTCTTTCTCCTTCCAAGGGGCTGTGGTTATGATCTCCTTAGAGACAGCTCACACTCAAAAGGGTCAAAATGGAACTTGTTTTCCATCCAGACTTGCTCTCATTCTTTCAGATTTCAGTAAATGGTACCATTATCCACAAGTTGCTCCAGTCAAAAATATGGGAGTCATTCCTGAGTCCTTGCTTTCCCTCATTCTTGACATAAAATCCACCCCAACTCCTATTCTCCAAACATTTCTTAAATCCCTCTCCAATGACAGCAGTTAAATCCAAGTCTTTACCATCTCTCCTCTGAATTCTGGAAACAATTTCTAATAGGCTTCTCTACTTAGTCCTTTGCCTCTTTCCATATCATTCTCCACAGAGGAGCCAGGATCATCTTAAAACAAATATAAGATGATGTCTCTCCCTTCTTCAAAATTCAATGGTTTTCTGTGGCACTTAGAACTACAGCTACATTCATAACCATGACCTAAAAGGCCCGAATGAGCTCAACAGCCCCTGCACGGCTCTCAACCCCATCCTGTGTGACTGTTATTCTCGGTGGCCCAGACATAGCATCCTTTTCTGGAAGTAAAAAGACGGAACCTGTTCCCATACAGCTCTTAAGTTTCCCTTCTAATTATCTTATGTAATTGTTTTTCTACTATTATTTCCCCCATTAGCCAAAACCTCCCTGAGGGCACAACCAGGTTTATCTTGCCCATCACTGTCTCCACAATGCCTGGCACACAGTAAATAAGAGTCCAATAAACATTCTTTGTTGTGGAATGCATCAAAAAAAATGTCAAGACCAAAAGAGACGTAATAGATTTCTAGGCAAAATCCCTGTTTTTACTCATCAAGACATGTAGGCCCAAAGGGGGAAAGTAATACATCCATGTCATGGTTACTGGTTGAGCACAGAATAAATGCATTTCCTGGTGTCCTAAGGCCTAGACTCTCAAACTTTTGCTGTGCCTTCTTTCCCACCTCTGTAATTCATTTATGATCCTTTCTTTAAACATTTGTTTGCCTTCATCTGTGCTACTTTTTCAGTATGAAAATGTAACTATGCTCATTTACTACAAGTATATTTTCCATGTCATCAGTGCAATAAAAACTGACCTGGACACAGATGTTCTTTTCTTTTTTTGCACAATTAGCTCAATTTATCATTGCTGATATTGTCTCTTCCCTCACCTCCCAAAAGATTGACTAGCTAAGACAAAGGAACAGCAAACTACTCCTAAATACTCAGAGAAAAATATCTAGGATGGATATCTTTATTCTCTAAATAGCCTTTAATTTTTGAAACAACAGAGGGAGAGATGCAGAGTAAAGAGAAAAATGTATCTTAGAGAAAGAAAAAAATGGAGATTAACACAATGAAGAAATAATAAAGGTGGGAAAAGTGCGGGCGGGGAGGAGTAGGATGGAAGAAGTGTTTGGACAGAACTAAAAAGGTTCCTAGTAGTGGGGCTGCTAACTGGGCTGTAGTCTAATCAAAGTCATGGGGGTGGGGGTAGCGGCAGGAGTTCGAATTCCATTTCTCCCAATTTCACTCACAGTGATGAGTAATAATTAACCATGGCCCATAATAAGTTCTTCCATTAAAAAACGAACCGCCTGAGGAGTAAAAACTGACACCAATTCTTCTCCAAAGGATGGGAAAGATAATGGAAATCTCTTGATAAAAATTCTCTTTATTTCTCTGCCCTATTTTAAGAGAAATATTTTTAGGGCATAACTTTCAACAAGTTTCGGCTGAGGCTGAACACAGGGCTCAAACATAATTTAGGACACGTAAAGACGAAGCCGGTTACTTCCTCACATATAATGGCCTAAACACACTGTGGTCACATAATTGGGTAATAAACAAAATGACTACTAGAAATACTTTCCTGTTCGCAAAGCAGTGATGTGTGATTTTCAATGAAATGCACTGCATCAATCCAAAAAGTGGAGACAGACAATCTGGGAGGCTAAGGTATAACCTGCCCGTCCTTTCCCTACGGGGCACATCCTACCTGGGATGATGTAGCTCCTGGCCTCCTTTCTCCTGGGCCCAACCTCCGGACTATCTGGGAGCTAGGGGAAGACCGAGAGGAGTTGGGGGCGGAATCGGTGGAATAGACACCCTTCCGTACCCTCCCCACTCCCCACTTCAAGGTGCCAGGACGTCAGGAACCCCACCAGCTCAGGACTGACGCCCGCAGAGGGCGCGCGGAATCCGGGGAGTACGGACGCAGCGCGTGGCGCCGACTGCATCTTGACCCTCAACTCCGCGGCCGCCACCTCGTCTCGCGCCCTTCCCCGGCCGGCTCACCTCCGAGCTCTCCGCGCCGGGCAGAGGCCAGCCAGCAAGATCTCCCGCAGCGGCGCCGACTCCCCGGGGGCCGGCCCGGGTTCCAGGGCCTAGGGACTGCGCCTCGGACTGGCCGCTGCAGAGTGGCTGGCGCGGCGTTCGCGCTCCGCTGCTTCCCCGCCTCTGGAGGCTGGATCGCGTAGAACCGGCGAGCGGCGGGCGGGGAGTCGGCGGAGGGGGGACGCGGTGGGGAGCGCGCGGAGGCCGGCCTCGCGGTGACGCGCCACTAGGGGCTGCGCTCAGTGTGGGTGCGGAGCGCGATCTGGCCCGGGCAGCGCGCATCAGAGGGCCTGGCGGGCAAGGAGGGAGAGAGGTGGAGCGCAGGGAAAAGTCGCGGAGTTCAGAGGGGTCGGGGACAGCTGGGAGGACGAAGAACGCCGAGTGGGGCTGGCAGTACAGACGAAGTCCCGGCCGCGCGGCTCCAGTTTTGAACTCCCACCCCGCCCCCAACGGGAGCGACTGAGCATCTACCCCTGGCCTTCGCGCCTCCACAGGACTCCCCTAGGATTCCTTTGAAACAGCTGTAGAAAAATAAAGTACACATTTCTGCTCCACTGCTTTTGTGCTTTGTGGTCGCCTCTCCACTCTAGACTTTGTTTTTTATTACGCCCCGACTCCCAAATTTCCTCTACCCTTGGCTCCTGTCAAGTCTCTAAGAAACTGCTCTTTCTTTCCTGGACCCGATCTTTCTCTCGCCTCTAATCGCCTTTTGGCTGGACAGCGTTTTGGGAATAAAATGTTCAAAAATACTCTTCGCCAACCACATTTTAAAACTCCCCCACAGCCAGCAGTCTTGACTTTGACCCTCACTCTAGCTGTGGCCACTGGAACTTTGGTCTTGGTGAAAAGAGGGTTAAGCCTGGAGTTAGGGGACCTGCTTTCGCGATAAAGCCTCTTAAACTGCAGGGGCCAAACTGGCCTTGAGTGTTCAGGAAATGTCTCCCTGAAGATTATCAAAGTAGTCAGGTATCCTTTATCTGTTGTGTAGAAGGTGTTGTAACTGTGGGGAATTGTAATCCGCCTCACCATTCTTTTGACAATTTTTGTAAATGCTGACTCTGGCTAATATGTAGCTTGTAGATAGATGAACAGCATGTTAGTATAAGAATTCTAGGAAGTAACTTCAAAAGATACAGACTGTGTTATTCAAGCATTCCAGCTCCAGGAGATTTTCTGACCTTCAAATGAAAACCAGGAGGATACATACCAGACCATGGCTTGACCAGTTTCAAGGTCCTTATCAGAAAAGACTGCACTGGTCTGCGATAGAGAACTTTTCACTACTCTCCCCTTGATCTGCTTTCCCTCGCCTGCCTTATAAAAACCTCTGCCTGCACTGAGAAATTAAGATGGTTTTAAGGATGCAAGTCTTCCATCTCTCTGGTCGCTGGCACCTGGATAAACCCCTTTCCTTTTTCCAGCAGCAGCTGTCTCACAAGTTTAGCTTTCTTTAGGGCAGGCAGCCAAAGCTGGGTTCACTTACAGTGTCAGTAGAAGACACAAGAGATCTTCATTCCCAGATATAAGACAATTTGCAAAAAAATTCTCAAATTTTGGGATTTTTTCATCCATTAGTAAATTTCCATTTCAGCAAATTAAGTTTAAAAATTATCTCTCCCTGTGGTTTATTAACCAGGGTCACAGCCAAGAAGGGGGTCTTGGATCAATCAGTGGACGCTGCACTTTCCCCTTTGAGGTCCATAAACAGATTAACCTTTGCAAATGCTGCTTTGGAAATACATCCCTTGTTTGACTTGACATGTGCCCTCTCCCCCACTGTCAAATGTTATTAAGGTATAAGGTTTAGGCATAAACTAAGCTTTCAGTTATGTGTCAGGGTGTGGGGCATTGACAACTAGTGGAATTCTTTCCATTTTGGTAATTGGAAAACATTAATTAAATTTTATGTCAATTTTTATTATTTCACTTCCACACTACTCTCAAGTAATGAAATTAGTGTTTTTTCCTAGCACTTCTGTAGGACTGGAGGACATTCATGAATCTTAGCAGTTAATGAAAGTGTGTGACTTTAAAAAAAATAGCATTACATTGCTTTCACAAAAGATTATTACAAAATATATCATTATTAACTATCCTAGAACCATAAGTTATAGTATAAAACATGTAGGTAAATTGCATATTTTAAATATTTTTAAAAGCTGTCTTAACATGGACTCTGTCTATCTGAAAATAAAAATAAAATCAGGTAATGTGTGGAATCACTTATCCTAAAAGAGAATCAATGAGTCAATGATTTGCAGTTTCCAGAAGGCATATCTGCTTTTCATTCTTAAACTATTAAAATAAGAAAATATTCTTGGTGGAAAATTTCATGTAGTGAAATGTGTTCCAAAAACAATTGCTGGTATTGGTGCAAAACATGATGCCTTTTAGCTTATCCCATGGTAACTATAATTTTTATGACTGCTTTTCAGTTGGAGTTTTAGAGTGTAAAAATGATTGTGCAAGATTTTTCCAGATCATGACATGTCCTCTGAGAAATCTCTTCAGTTCCCTTGAAGTAGTAACTGATTCCACTGAAGTGCCGCACTAATTTATTAAATGAACCTCTCTCTAGTGGCCTGAAGATGTTAACACAATTTCTTCCTTGATATTATTCTACAAGTGAGTAACTTGAGAGTGGCAGTTTCCGAACTATGTAACTTTACTCATTAGTCCCCTTCAGCTGCTCCTCCAGTAGCTCATTCTAGTAATTCATTCACTAGAAAATATTGATTGAGCTCCTGCTGTATGCCCTGGCTGGAGCACTAGGAACAATGGTGAAGAACCCAGATGCACAAGGGTGGACACCAAAACACTGGAATTTATTTATAAAAAATTGTGTACTTATTCTTACATGTTTAAATTTCAGTCACTTTCAAAGTACACCCGTTTGATGCAATATACCTATTGAGACAATTTTTCCACTGCTAAAAACAGTTTTTGAACTTGTTGATTTTAATGCCTTTAAGTGCTTCTGTTGTTTTTTGTTTCACTTCTTCCACATCAGCAAAATGTTTCTTTTTGAGGACTTTTTCATTCATGGAAGCAAAAAAAGTCACTGCAGAGAGACTGGGTGAATAAGGAGGGTGGGGCATGGGGTTCATTCTGTTTTTTGTCAAAAACTGCTGAACACTCAGCTCAGTGTGAACAAGTGTGCTCATAAATTACCCATCATGAAATTAACCAAGCCATTGAAAAAGTCTTGAAAAAAAATTAACTGAAGCCAAATGCAGCTTCGCGCACCAATACCAGCTGGTACATTGATACAAATGGATTCCTAGAACACTCGCCTAGTAGGGGAAGCTGGTACTTTCAGAGGCCTGCCCTTCAGAGGACAATTATTATTTTCTTTTTTTGAGTCACCCCTGGTACTTACTTAGCTGTCCTGAGAGAATTTGTAGTTTGGTTGAGAAGATAAATTAATAAATACAAATAAGATGTCCACAAATTTAGGCACACAAGTAAAGTAAGTGGAAATCACTGTGAAAATAGACTTTGAGATAAATAACAATAGAGATTATTTTAGATATTTTTAAAGACATCCACAATGCACATTAATAGATTAAAGGCTCATAGAATTTCTACAGTAAAGATATTTACTTAACCTATTCCTAATAAATTCCCAGATTTGTTTTGAACACTGAAGCTTTGTGAGCAATGCTTATTAATAAAATAGAACCATTTTTATAAAACACTTTTTCTGAAACCAAAGAATTGAATAAACATAAAATTCTGTTAACATTACCTTACATTTATTTGTCAATCTACATTCATATATTGTAACAGATATATAAATATACATATAATATGTATGAAATAGATTTTGTTTGAAGACATATGGAAACATGGATAAATATATTCACCTATTTTAATATATTTATAAGAATAAATATATTTTTATAGATTTTTTGTCTGGACAAAATGTCAGAAGTATTTTTAAGTCTATTAAAGTATATCAATGTACATCTGTACAAAAATAAATGTTTTGCAGTTAACATTGTTTCATGAACATATTTCTACATATCACCATGATTCAGATGCATGTAATTCTTAATTGCTATATATATCGTCCATAATATTGGTGTAGAATAGTTCTCTTAAGCCTAAACTTTAGGAAAACACATTTTCTGATTTTTTTACTATTATAACCAACACTGATTTAACTAATTTGAACAAATTATTCTTTGGGGTAATAAATGGAAGGAACCGTCATGATATTAGTTAGCTATTAAACATTTAAAATGTGTATTTTTTTAAAAAACTGACAATTTAATAAATTTCAGTATAAACAGATTTGATTATGGATGATCATCTTATACCTCAGTACAATCATGTGATTTCAGAGTCCATGTTTTTTTGCATTATCATTGCATTGGTGCCTAGCAGTATCACCCTCTCAAACCTTAATGAGAGAACTCTTACAAAAGAACAATAAGAGACAATCCAGTTATAGAATGGTCAAGGGATTTGAACACACATTTCTCCAAAAAAGATATGCAAATGACCAATCATTATTTCATGGTTTCATATTATTTTATC
Source organism: Pteronotus mesoamericanus (assembly GCF_021234165.1). Taxonomy (NCBI): domain Eukaryota; kingdom Metazoa; phylum Chordata; class Mammalia; order Chiroptera; family Mormoopidae; genus Pteronotus; species Pteronotus mesoamericanus. Next base: position 23,047,489 of record NW_026555329.1, read on the forward strand.
ATCTTTTTGATGCCTATTTTAAGATGTGAGCTCTGGAAATAATCGAATCATCTCCAACATTATGGATCCTGTTGTTAGTATTCAACGAATTAAACCAGCATTAAGAAAGAAAACCCAGATTTCTAGCCAAGGTGGAGGCATAGGTAGATACACTTTGCATCCTCACAGAACCAAAAGAAGGACAACAAATTTAAAAACAAAAAATAACCAGAACTGCCAGAAAATCAAACTGTATGGAAGTCCAACAACCAAGGAGCTAAAGTAAAAACATTCATCCAGACTGGTAGGAGGAGCAGAGATGGGCAGTTGGGAGGGAATGCCTGCCAAGGCGGTGTCTGGAGGGCCAGGCGGGTGAAGCAGTGGCTGGCAGGGTGGTCCCATATTTGTGTGCGGATAAACCTGGAGGAACAACTGGGAAGTGAGACAGAACCATGCAACCCAGGGTTCCAGTGCAGGAAAAAAAGGCCTCAAAACCTCTGGAGGTAAAAACCTGTAGGGGATGCAGCAGAGGGAGAAACTCCCAGCCTCGCAGGAGAGTTCATTGGAGAGACCCACAAGGCCCCAGAATGTACACAAACTCACCCACCCAGGAATCAGAGGCAGAAGAGCCCAATTTGCTTGTGAGTAGTGGGAGAAGTGACTGGAAGCCTGTGAAGAGCTGAGCAAGCAGCATTGTGTCTTCTCGGGCCCCTCCGCAACATACAGCATCATAACGCAGAGACCTGGGTTGCCCTGCCCTGATGAATACCTAAGGCTCCACCCCTTCCATCATAACAGGTGCACTGAGACAAAGAAACATGGCCCAAATGAAAGAACAGATCAAAGCTCCAAAAATAGGACTAAGCGATGAACAGATAGCCAACCTATCAGATGCACAGCTCAAAACACTGCTAATCTGGATGCTAACTGAATTGGTTGATAAAAGATTTATAATTGTGACTAAATAAAATTTAGAGTTCTATATGTTTTTAAAAAACAAACTGAAGGAAAATGATTGCTATAAATTTAACAAAAATTAATGTCTTAAATATTTAAAATAGGTCACACAAATTGAGAAGACAAGCAAAAGTTTAAGCTCCAATAAACAGGCAAAAGAATTTAATGAACATTTCTTTTAATAAAGAGGAAATAAAAGGTTTAATGAACACAGACTGAGAAAGATACAATCTATAGGCTTCCTATAATCTGTCGTCTTTTCCTGTTTATTAATTTTTAGCAATCAAGTATTTCCCTCTTTAAGCAAACTACCAAAGGTTTTACCTCTTAACAATTTGTAGTGACAATCTTTGTCAATGCAAAAAGTAAAATGCAGGCCATTGGTTTACAAATGCTAGGGACAAGGTTTTTCCTGTTCTTATTTTTATTATGCAATTGTATGGTTAAGTAATTCTCAGACTTTCCAATATTCGATGTATTTTCTTGGCCTTAATTCCTAGATAGTTTTTACAGCAGCAAATTTACCCATTTTATAAGAATCATTAATGTTTTGAGGCCATGTTTTCCAGGATTATGTCATTTAGTTAAGAGGATGCATATTCTATTTTAAAACTACAACTAATAACTTTCATCTTTGTGTTTTTTCAAACTATTAATTTATTTTACAAATAGTTATTGAGAGTATTTTGTGCACCACTCTGTAAGGGGCTGGAGACACAAGCAGCAAAACAGATCCTGCCCTCATGAAATATTTAACTTGGGGCTGCCAATCATATATGTGATAAGGTACTGTCCAAAGTCACCTGGCTGAGGAATTAAATGGGGTCAGGAACCTTCTGGAGTGAGTACAATTCATCCTACACTCTGGTCCCACTTACACCTCTTTTCGCACAAAGGTGGTTGCTAATCAAAGGCTGTGGAGAAGTAGGATGGGGGAGGTGTGCGCGCAAACACACACATGCTTTAATCTTTTTCTACTTTGCACCAAACTGCTCAGGCTGAGGTGCTAATTCTACTGCGAGAAGACAGACAATAAATAAACTACATAAATAAAAATACGCAGTATGTCTGATGAGAATAGGTGCCATAGGAAAAAAAAAGTGAGAAAGGGAAATAAGGAGTGGGGTGAGTAAAGGTCTCCAAGGTGACATTTTAAAAGTGAAAGAGGTGAGTAAGTGAGCCATGCAGACAGCCAGGGAAAAGTGTTCCGGGAGGGAGTAATCCAGAGGAAAGGCCCCAAAGCCTGACAGGAGCCACGTGCGGAGCACAGACAGTTTAACTGGAATAGATAGAGTGAGACCAGCAGTGAAGATAAGGTCAGTGATCATGAATAGAGGGTGGGATGTGGGATATGGATGGGCCTAGTTGTTTAGGTCTTTATAGGTTAATGTAAGGAATTTAGTTTTTATGAAGAGTGATTTGAGGAACCTTGGAAGACTTTGAATAGACATGATAGAATCATATTTACATTCTAACAGACTAGCTGTGGCTACAGTGTTGAATATAGACTGAAGGGAGACAAAGGTAAAAGCTGGGAAGCCAGTTAGGGACTATTTTAACAATCCAGGTAGGAGGCCATAGTGTTATTGACAGGGGTGGTGTTGATAAGGGTAGAATGGAGTTGGGAGAATTGTAAGATTCTTGATACATTCTAAAAGTAGAGCCAGCAGAACTTGACAGTAGATTGGATGTGGGGCTGAAGAAAGAATGGAATCAAGGATAACGACCAAGGTTTTAGTTCTGACCAACAGGAGTATTGATGTTGCCATTCAGTGAGAAGGAGGAGATTTTTGTCTAGATCAGATCAGGAAGGAGGAAAGATCAGGAGTTCAGTTTGGGGAATGTTTCATTAGAGATGTCAAATGGGGAGTTGGGGTTCATATGTGAGTCTGGGGTTCAGGCAGGAAGTCTGGCCTAGAGATGTCAGTTTGGTAATTTTTGGCATGTAACACATTTCAACCATGAAATAACCAATGGAGCAAGAGCAGTTATTAAAAACTTCCAAGGATTGAACTTCGGAACATTCCAATGTTTGGTGGTGAGAGAGATAAAGAATAAAAACAAAGATTAAAATGCCACTAATGAAGTACAAGAAAGAGTGGGATGGTTATGTCCTGGAAGCCAAGAGAAAAGATTACTTCAAGGAAATGAGAATATACACTCTTTCAATGCTTTTGTGTAATTAAGCAGGATGGAAAATGAGAACAAGGCTTAAAAGGTCACCGATAGCTTAGCTCATGGGAATTGGTGTAGAGAATGGGAGAACAGAAACTGTAGACAACAAGGACAGACAATTCTTAATAGCTTTGCTGTAAAATGAGGAAGAGAAATGGAGTGGTAGCGAAGGGGGAAGTCGAGTCCAGAAACAAGAATATTGTAAGGTGGGAAAAAAATGGTATACCTATGCTTATGGAAAAGAACACATGAGGAGGAAAAAGCTGATGATGCAGGACAGAGTGGAGAATTTCTAGAACAAAAAAAGGATGGGATATTGTTAGGAGAATTTCAAGAACAAAAAAAGGATGGGATATTGCTAGGAGAATGAACATCCTTAATAGAAGAAAAAGCACTGTAGATGGGTCCAGATGCAGCCACGTGGTGTGATGGCGTGGGTAAGCTTGTGGAAGTTCTCCTTTGACTGCTGCTTTCTTTCCTCAGTGAAAGAGGAAGCAAAATTGCCTGCTGGGATTAAGAATGAGGAAGAAGGGAAATTTGGGAAAAGAGGAAAAGGCACGAAAAATAGGACAAACAGAAAGTACATAATAAGAAGGTGGAAACATATCTAAATGTACCAGTCAGCACCACAACTATGCATGAAATATACTTTCCAGTCGAAAAGACAAAAATTTCAGGCTGAATGGAAACAAACATTTATATTATTTACAAGAGTTAGATGTAAAATGCAAGGACATAGAAAAACTAAAAATCAAGGATTCAAAAGTGATACAAGCAAATGTCAAGTAAAAGAAACATATTTCTACCAGAAAAAAGACTTTAAAGATCATTATTATATAATGGTAAATATTCAGTTCACCAAGAAGGTAAAATAATTCTAAATCTGCATTCCTCTAATAACATAGCCTTGAAACATACTGACAGAACTACAAGTAGATTTTTTTAAATCTGCCACCATAATGAGAGATTTTAGCATATTTTTTGAGACATTGACTCTTTACTTAAAATCTTTTCATAAAGTAAGAACAAACAAACAAAATCAGGCCCAGGAAGCTATAGTAATCCAAACATTCAAGGAACAGACAAGGCTAATATAACACAAACTGTTCTAGAAACAGAGTAAGAAAGGATGACTCCCAATTCATTTGATGAGGTTAGTATAGCCTTGAAACCCAAATTAGTAAACAATAGTACAATTTTGCTTTTTAATATCAATGCAAAAATTAAAAATGAATAAACTAAATACACTGTAAACCAAATTTTTAAAAAGATGATACATTATGGTTAAGTTTATTACACAAATTTTAGATGATTTAACATTAGAAATATATTAATGTAATTCACCATAGTAATTGTTCAAAGGAGAAAATTATGTGATCATATTAACAGATGCAGAAAAAGCATTCTGCAGATCTTTATTCATGAAAAAAAAAACACCTCTCAGTAAACAAAATAAAAGAGGATTTCTTACCCTGCTATCAGGTCTGTCCCCAAACCCTACAAAACTTATCAGTGTAATGTTGAAAACATGTCCTTAAATCAGAAACCGGACAAAGACGTCCGCCATCCCCAGCACTGTTCAACGTTGTACCTGTAATCCTAGCTTGTGTAGTAAGGAAAGAAGAAACAAAATGTGTAATGATTAAAAAGGAGGAAACAATATTGTTGTTATTTATAGATGAATGACTTTATGTAGAAAACCGGAGTCCGCACAAAAAAGTATGAGATTTAATAAGAGAGTTTAGCAAGATTGTTATATAAAAACATGGCTATACAACAGTCATTTGCATATCTATACAGCAGCAATACGCAGTTAAATAAAGCAATTAGGAAAGATCCCATAGCAACTCAAAGCACTGAGTAACTACTTAATAGATCTAACAGAAGATATGCAAGCTGTTTTTGGAGAAAAGTAAAAATCATATGGAAAAATTTTTAAAGAATATCCAAATGAACATAAATATCTTCCATAATCTTGCATAGAAGGACTCAGTATTGTGAAAACTCAATTCTCCCCAAATACATGTGTAAGTTCAGTGTGATTCCAAAGGCTGTCCCATCAGCATTTTTCATGCAACTAGGCACATAATTCTAACATTGATATGGAAGAGCCAGAGGTCACAAATAGTCATGAATTTCCAGAGTAGAAGAATATAAGATGATTTGCCCCTCCAGATAATAAGGCTGTGAAAACTGTGAAACACAGGGTTAGAGACACAGACCAAGGAAATAGAATAAAGATCCTCAAAAGAGACCCAGGCATAGAGCCAAAACGATTTATGACAGAGCAGGCCTTTATCTCAGTGGGAAGAGTTATTGTTTGAGATAATTTATGAAAAATCACTTTTGTGAAAAAATTGTATTTTATCCTGCAAAAATAAATTATGGGAAAATAAAAGACCATGAAAAGGAAAGCATAAAAACATAGGAAAGTACCTTATAAAAAGAGAACATAGGAAAAGAGTTTATGACCTTTAAGTAAAGATAGATTTATTAAGTAAGACAAAAACGCGAGGACGTGAACCAAAAGAAGAAAAGGTTTATCCATTTGACACTAAAATTAGAACTCCTCATAATTAAAAGAAACCATAGAGGGACTGAAAAATACTAGTCACCTTGTAAACAGATATTTGCTTCTTGTGTAAGCAAATGATTAGTATCCAAAAATAGAAGCTATACAATTAAAAAGGGTGGGAGGTTAGCCATAACGAGGAAGAGCACTTAGGAGCCTCTGACGCTAATATTTTATTTCCTAAGTTGGATGTCTGCTATATTTCTTCCTAAGTTGGATTCTGCTGTATTGGATGTTCATTTCTTTATTATTATATTAATTGTAATACATATACATGTTTCTTGTACATTATATATAAAACATATTCTATAATGTAATAAAAGCTTTATTAATTCTTTTGTCAGCTATCTGTGATTTTTATTAAAAATGATTGGTTTTCATTGCCTATCTCTTTTTAAAAATTATTTTAGTGATTTGATTATTTCTCATTTTGATATTAAAACACTTTTTTCAGGTGCTCTAAACCTTTCAAAAATTCCCATTGTCTATAGAATAAAACACAGGGTATTAAAACTCTTCTCTAGTGTATTTCCAAATTACCTAGCTTTTTAAACCTACCATGGCCCCATGTAAGCTCTCTTTTTGCATCCTATTAGCCTACTACCTGCTACTACTACTATCATTGACAAACCTCTCTCCTGGTGGGACTCTGTTAAATGACTCACCTCTACTAAGTGCTCCACTGGTTAGGTCCCTCTTTTTTATGAAAGTTTTCTTGAGTTCTCTCAGCCCACACAAAACTCTCTATTCTCTAATTATGTGTGGCACTTATTATCCTTAATTACTGATGTAGAGCACGCATATTATTTTATAATTCCAATCTTTTAAAGTATCCTTTAGATGACTTTGTATATCTGCAGTACCTACCACAGTGTTTATCCAGGCAATGCTTTTATGTAGAACAGTGTCTTACTAGATGCTCAGTGAAGATGTAATGATGGGTAGGTTCATTAAGGGTGCATGCCAAGTCTGCCTGAGAGAGCTCTTGTCCTTTCATGATGAGGTCGTGCACGTTTCCTTTTGGCGAGCCATCTTTGCAAGAAGAATACTATGGGCATACATTTCTACCAGGAATCCAAAATAGAGACTTCAAGCCAAAACTCAAGTAATTCTGGCCAAAGACAAAAACAGCCAAATTCTTTTAGAAATGGATTCTTAGAAGCAATTTGCATTGACTGTGCTTTGGTCCAATGTCTCATTTAAAAGTGATAAAGCAGTGTGCTGTAAATCTAACCATTGTAGATAGCCAGCTTGGAGTAGTAGTACACACATTTTTAGAACCAGGGTACCTTTCTAATTACTGAACAGCCCTTCTTCTGGTGTGGACTTTGGTTGAAGCAAGCCTGTTGAAAAAATTAAAAAAAAATATGACTCCCATTGTTTAGTGGCTGAAAGAGTCAGTGGACACTTGGCAATTTCCCTTAATGTGTACACTGATCAGAAAGTAGAATTCTTAAACTGGATTAAAGACATTTATATCTCTAAATTACTCAGAGGTGTACAATAAAAATAAAATGAACAAATGTTTATTGATTGTAAGCTAAGTCTTAATTGGGATGAAAAGAAATATTAGCCATAATCTTTGCTTTTAAAAAGTTTGCAATCTGGATAAGTAAATACAGGTATATAATATGTGTAATTTATTAAAATATGAATTCTTGATAGACTAAAGTAATGCGTCATATTTGTCAAAGAATGATACAGCAAAAATATAATCATGAAAGAGGAGTTCTTTTGGGCTGGGATGACTAGACCTGAATAATGGGTGGAGTTTGAATAATGGAAGAAGAGAAAAAAAGATATTCTTGGAGAGTAAAGAATGTAAACAGTGTGAACCAGGCCATGGAGTCAAAGCCATTTTGGGAGGAGAGTGAGTAAATTGGTTTTTCAGAGAGGTGGAAAATTGTAAATTAATAGAACAGGAGTTTGGCATCAGATTGTGGAAAAGTGTGAAAGCCAGGTTAAGGACTGAGTACTAATTTTGTAAACAATGAAGGAATGCTTGTGCAAGATTGTTTTAAAATCCTCATTTGAGGATATATTCATTGATTTTTAAGAGAGTGAGAAAGAGAGAAACATCAATGTGAACATGAAATATCAATCTGTTTCCTCCTATTAGAGCCCTGACTGGGAATCGCACACACCACCATTTTGTGTCCAGCCACGTAGCTGGCCAGGGCAATTTGGGCAAGATTTTGATTAAAAAAAGAGTCTTGATCCAAGTTGAGTTTTAGGAAGATTTATTTGCTAACCATATGCCATTTGAAAAGAAAGGCAAAGAGACAGGATAATATAAGGATATTTAGAAGACTAATAAGGTAACTGAAGTGCAAGGTAGAACAGAGGACATATGAAATCTTTCTGTTCACCATTCTGTCCCTTCTGATTCAGTGGTTCAGGTGCACATGGCATGATATCCCCTCAAGAGCTGCAGCTAGGCACATGTCCCTGATCTGCTCAGCTGAAGAAGTCCATTCCTTTGGTCATAATTATTGGTGCATGGTTGGGCATATTGTCTAAACTGAGCCAATTCATGTTATCTCCTAGAACGTTTCCTGCTAGACCTATCAGGAAAGGTACCCTCTTCTTCAGAGATCCTAACACTGTCAGTGGTCCTCTTTCCTGTCATATTGTGTAATAGGCCGCCTCCAAGATGGTCCTCAATGTTCACTCCTGATATTAATGCCCTTGTAAAGTATTCTTTCATGTTGCATTAGGGTTGGTTTATGTGATGACTATAGAGAAAAAGTGATGGTGTATTATAAGCAATGATATCCAACTAGGAAAGGATAGAAGTTAAAGATTACAAGGTGGAACCAATAAAGTTTGGTAATTGATTGGATTTTTCAGATATAAGGGAAGACAATTTTTGAGTTGGACAAAATGGTTATGTCATTAACAGACAATGTTGGGAAGGAGGATTTATTGTTTTGTTATAAATGATAGAAAGAAAAAATAAGGAATTTATTTTAAGGTTGAGACTCTGGATAAGCAGTATTAGCAACAGTGGCTGGTATTTACAAAAATGAAATAGACTGCTTCAAAAAACATGAGCTTTCTGTCTTTGTGTTGGAGACTAGATTTATTGTAATAATACAGCATTTAAAAGCACTTGCAAGTAAGTGATCTGATTTCTATTAATTGTTACACACACACACACTCAAAAGAAGGAATACTGAAAAATAAATGGAGGCAAGAGCCATAATCCTTCCTACCATAGAGTTCTTAACAGGTTTCCCCTTGTTTCTCACTTATTGCCTTAGGTGAATTATAATCTCCATTGGAGCAATTGCAGGTAGTAGGCTGGAACCAAGATTAGGGGACTTGTGGTCACATCCCTCTCTCAACTTTGCAAATTACTTTAGGTCTAATTTTACTTCATTCTATGCTGTATAAACATGACCATCTCACAAAATACTCAGGAAATCAGAGAAAAACTAACAGGAACTCTAAAAAACCCATATGCCTTCTTTCCATAGAAATTATTTTATGCTCTGTAATATCTTTCTTCTATTGTGCCTTACCCTTAAATTCCCTTTTCCCTTAATTTTCTTTTCTCCTATTAGAAGTTACATCTATTTATTGTTTCTGAAAATTTTTATCTTTTTATTTAACACAATCTCAAGCAAAAAAAAAAACAAAACAAAACAATACAAACCTCCCACCCCCAAAAACCAAACCGATTTTCTTTGGAGAAAATAAAACAGAAATGCAGAACAAGAAAATTAGACTACATAATAGCTAAGATTCCTTTCAGCTCATAAACTTAGTAAATTTAGCTAAAAAATAGTAAATCCTAAGTATTTTTGTATTCAGTTCAACGTCACTAAATTCCTTTAGTAATAGTTACAAATATTTTAATATACAATTATACAAGTTATTTTTTAATGCTTTTTAAAATTAAATTGTACAATTCTGTGACTATTTAATAAGCATTTATGGACTTAAAAAAAGTTAACATGCTTCTCTATTACATATCATTCGTAAGAAGCCAAATCTTGATATTCAATAACGTTTGTGCAATACAGCAAATAAGGAAGTGGGGAAATGCAAAAAAACAGATCCATCAGATTCTTGCCTGTCTTCGGCCTACCTTTATCCAACATCTTAAATATGTTGAGTACTTTTTTCTTTAAAGTCTGGAAAAATCTTATCTGCTTGCACAATTTGGTGGGTGACTATCCTAGAGATTTACTATTTACCTTCCCTAAATCAAGTTGAAAATTTTAGTGATAAAATAGAGCCTTTCCTTAAGAATATTTATTTTGGTAAGTATGGAGAGGTGAACAAAAACAATGGTTAATTTTAGTAATTTTGTAAAACCAGACAGGAGAGGTTTTCATTACTGGAAGCATCTTTAAAATATTAAGGTTTCCTTGACGTCTGAGAACATCAAAAAGACCAAGATGATGCAATATTCACTCATCAATTGTTTGATGAAAAGGGGAATTCCCACTAAGCCAAGTCTAATGACACTGTATGTGGCTAAAGCGGCTTTTTTGACTCTTTAATACTTTTTGCATGAATACGTGCAAACCAAAAGAATATCATGAATCTGTTGGCTTCATAATTTTCTTTTCATCATGCTATGTTTTCCTCTGTCCCTTCTCCAACTTCCTTCCTTTTGTTGACAGTTCATTTTACGATAAGCTATTGTAATAGAGAAGATATTATCTTTCAGGACAAAGGAATAATGCCAAAATGGGGGGCAGAACTTGGCAGTGTTCTGGATTTTCTTAAATACAACATTCATTCTTCTTCCTTATCCCTTTAGAAGTGAGAAATAAATCTCACCAGCTTTTATGGAACAAATTTATCTCAGCCCTCAGTGGACAAAGTGTTCTTTTTTCTATAGTCACTACAGGGAGAAGATTTTTCCTAAGCATTCATTGTACAAGATTGTTGTAAAAATATTTAGCTTTTTCTTTTAATATGATTTATACAGTATACTAGTGTAATTTAATAAAGAAATTCCAGTTTTCATGTTGCAAATCAGGTTGCCCTAGAAAAATATATATTGGTTGCCAAGGAGAAAAGAGAATTTTATCCTCAGATTGTTTAATTACACAGGCTTAATGTATTTCTCATTCTTTGTTGTTGTTGTTGTTGTTATTGTTGCTGTTGTTGTTGTTCCAGAAATTTTTCTGGAAAGTGATTCTCTCCTCTGCTGGTGATATTTCACAAATGTGATGAAAACCTAAAATAATTTTGGTTTTCACCAACCTCTCATGAATTGGTCATGGTTTCTGTCTTATTCTCTGGAAAGAACAAAATGTTTTTCAAAAACCAAGTATGAAGTAGGAAATGTGTTTTGGGATTGACTAACAGAGAAAAGAAAAGATGAGTAAAAACTGACCTATTTTTCAAAGGACTGTTATGAAGAAGGAATGTGGTTTAGGATTGACTATAGAGATAATAAGAAAAGAGGGTAAAAAAGTAGTCTATATTAAAACAGTTGACTAGAAAGAAAATTTAGAGAGACTAGATTTGCCTTGAATAGAATAAAGACAACATTTTATTCTATAGCCTATGTAATATAAATTTAAGAAGCTCTAGTAGGTGTTAAAAACTTAAGCATTAATAAGCTATTTTGTACTTGAATTTCATGTTTTTAAAATAATGTTTAATAAATTGACATTAGTTTTTCTTTTTGGTAGATTAAAAAACAATTTTTTAAAAAGAAGAAATGGCAACTCTTAATTTGAAAGCATAAATCAATCACTGTCTTGACTAGCCCATGAGATTTTAATGATAACTCTAAAGCTCTTTTTGAAGAGAAATTATTGTTAGAGTTATTGCATAAAATTTATTCACAAGGCCCTGGGATCCAAGAACTGAAATGAGTCAGGAAGTCATGGTGATGACTAATAGAAGTGTCAGACATATTGTCTTCTATCTCAATAGAAGAAAGAATTTTGCCACGAAATATTTATTAGTAGCCATTGAACAATGCGTGGATATGGGTTTTCAAGGGACTGCTTTCCCGGCACTAATATACCCCAGCCCTCTGGTAACCTGAAGTAACGTCAGATTTACTGCCCACAACCGGTGAGCTTGTTTTGCCAGGACTGAGCATTTCTGCAAAGGACAAGATTTGCTCTGTTCTGAGTCTCTAGACTCTTCATCAGCCCTCACAAAGGCACAAATCCATGTCGTATCCTTCATCATAAAGGAGACCAAATACAAAAATAGAGAAGACTGACTTTGACATAGAACAAAGTCATGAGCTTTGAGTGCTAGATGTTCTGCCACCTACAAGTGTGTGACTCAGAAACAGTCTCCTGTCCTTAGCCTCTGTGTCACATGGTGGGCGATTTATGGTAAGAGCATATGCTACATAATTAGAATTGACAGGATTAGAATACATAGGATTATGTATATAAAGACATGAGAATGTGATTTTATAAACTCTGCCTCTTGTGAGAAATAAACGTTTAGAATGATTATATAAGAAAAGCTGGATGAAGATGCATGAACATTTTGGCATCAGTTCACTCATAGCGGAGGCCAGAATTATAATTGCCTTGTTTCTGTCTGTATGTGAGGCTTTATGAGGAGAGTGATAATTTTAATATTCTTAGCTTCTTAATAATGATATCCCTTCTAGCAATACCATCAAATGCCTAGCTTTTATCTAGAGTCAAATTTTAAGAATGTGCATAACCACTCATACCCTCCTCAATTACTTGCAATCTAGGTACTTTTTTTCTAAAGAGTTTTTTCGCTATGGAAGTGTTTGGAATTTATTCACCAAGATGGTATACGTGTGAATTTCTGCCTTCCCCACTCCCTAATTTATCTTAGGGAGCGCTTTGACCTGAAGTCTAATGTCTTTTATTAGCTCCAGGAAATTTTTTTATTATTTATTATCTCATTTTATTGCTTCCATTCCATTTTTCTGAAATTTACGTGAGAGATACTCGAAATAATGTCCTTTATTTTTTCTTTAACATTTTTCATTTTATGATTTTTTTTTTGGACTGCTTTCTGGGGGACTTCCTCACTTTAGTCTTTTGGTTCTGTAAATTAATCTTCAACTCTGTCTAGTCTGGAATTCAGTTCTTCCATTAATATTTAATTTTTTTTAATCTGGAGTGTAAAGACTTGACAATTATAACACCTTAGTTCATAGCACAATGCTGTCATTTGTCCATATGAGTCCTGTTACACTCATTTATTTTTTAAAACTTTATCCCTGATTTGCATTTTAATTCTCCCCATCACTGTTTAAATTTAAGATGTTTGATATACATTCTTAAATCTGCATTTATTCTTGCATATTTAAAGATATTTTGTTCTTTTTAATGCATGTCTTTTCCCTAGTTTAATAAATATACAATATTGTGCTATGCAGCATAGATTTTTAAAATTTTGGCAAAAATAGGGTTTTTTCAATGTTTTTTCATTATTTCTGAAGAAAAAGCATTTTTATTCAGTTATTACTATATACAAATCAAACTCTGTTGATGTGGATACATTAATCTCGAGGAGGCTGGGTTGGCACATAAATATTGAGGAAACTAGCATTAAGTCTCAAGTTGTTTTATAGTAAACCTCTACAAATTTATTTATTTGTTTATTTATTTATTTATAGTTAATCCTTTTATTTTTCATTTTAAAAAAATCATGTTTATTCTATTACAGTTGTCTCACTTTTTCCCCCTTTGCCCCCCTCCCCCCATCCCACCCCGACACCCTGACACCCAGGGTCAATTCCCACACTGTTGTTCGTGTCCATGGGTCATTCATACATGGTCTTTGTTTAGTTTCTTCCCTTACTTTCCACCATTGTCCTCCTTCCCCATCCCTTCTGGTCACTTTCAGTCTGCTCCATGTTTCCATGCCTGTGGTGTATTTTGTTCATTCGTTTATTTTGGTGAATAGATTCCACTTATAGGTGAGATCATATGGTATTAGTATTTCACTGACTGGCTTATTTCACTTAGCATAATATTGTCTAGTTCCATCCATGTTGTCACAAAAGGTAAGAGTTCCTTCTTTCTTTTTTTTTAAATGCAGATTGATTTTATTTATTTATTTGCAATGTCAAGATCCATTATAAAATATTAAAAAATTTAAATCCATTGTAAAGTCTCAGCAATCAAAACAACATGGCACCAGCACAGAAATATTCAAGTAGATCAACAAAATGAAATGAGCATTGTAGAAACAAATGTATGTATCTATCTAACAATGTAACATGTGATTAAATTGATATTTCAAATCAATGGGGGAAAATAGGGCTTATTCGACAAATAAGGTGCATGGACCACTATTACTTGACATAAAACAAGTATAGAGCCCTGTTTCACACACTATACAAAAAATATTCAGGGGAGTTAAAAATCAATAAGCAAAATAAAAGGAGTTTTAGGAGAAAATACAGAATAATATTTTTCTTACCCTGAAGTAACATATTCAAACCCAGAAGCTATAAAGTAAAATAGTGACAGTATGACTTTATTAAACTTTGAAGACTATACAGTAATATACATATAAAAAAAGTTAAAGGACAAGTAATAGAACAAGAAAGTATTTGCAACACATCTAAAAAGGGGTCAATAGCTTTTTTTAGGGAAAAAATTCTACAAACATTTAGTCAAAAAATGGATAAAGAATATGAAAAAGTCACTTAAAGCTTTTTAAAACTAATAGAAATAGGCAAGAAATGTACAAAAACAGGTTTCGTTTCAACAAATAATAAAGGAACAATTAAAATAACACATCATTGTCACAGTCAGATTAATAAGTATTAAAAATACTGGCAATATCAAGTATTGGTGACTGTGAAAGGAACTGGGTATTCATAGACTCTTTTTCTTCATCTTCTTAAAGCAGACCCTTTAGCATATTTTGCAGTGCTGGTTTGGTGGAGGTGTATTCTTTTAGCCTTCTTTTGCCTGGGAAAGTTCGTATTTTGCCTTCCATTTGAACTGAGAGCCTTGCTGGATAGAGCAGTCTTGGTTGCAGGCCTTTGCTTTTCATGACTTGGGATATTTCTTGCCATTCCCTTCTGGCTTGTAGTGTTTCTGTTGAGAAGTCAGCTTCTAGCTGTACCAGGGCTCCCTTACGTGTTGCTGCCTCTTTCTCCCTTGCTGCCTTTAGGATTCTCTGTTTGTCTTTGATATTTGTCATTTTAATGATGATGTGTCTTGGAGTGGGCCTCATTGGGTTCCCCTTGAATGGGACCCTCTGTGCTTCCTAGACTTGTGTGACTTTTTCTCTCCTCAAATGAGTGAAGTTTCCCATCATTGCTTTTTCAGACAGGTTCTCTCTCTCTTCCTCCTCTTCTCCTTCTGGTATCCCTATTATATAGGTATTATTATGTTTCAGGTTGTCCTGCATTTCCCTAAGTGCCTCTTCATTCCCTTTGAGGCTTTTTTCATTTTCTTGCTCTTTCTGGGAGCTTTTTCCTCCCTCGTCCTCCAGCTGGCTGATTCGATCCTCGGCTTCATCTAGCCCGCTTTTGATTCCTTCTACTGTGTTCTTCGATTCAGAAATTGCATTCTTCATTTCCTCTTGTCTCTTATAGAGAGTTCCTATGTCTTTCTTCATGCTGATATAGTTTGCAGGAAGTTCTTCATAGTTTCCCTGTCGTTGTCTGTAATTCTCTCTGAGCTCACTGAGTTAACTGAACTTCCTTAGGACCATTGTTTTGAACTCTCTATCTGTTTACTTGCCTCTATTTCATTTAGTGCTCTTTCTGGGGATTCCTCTTTCCCTTCGACTGGGGTGGGTGTTTCTTTGTCTTCCCATTATTTCTGAGACTCCTCTTTTTTGCTTCTGCTTTTTAAATTGATCTGTCTTGATTTTCTGTCTTTGTGGTGTGAACTTCTATGGTAGGAAACTGATGTGTTGTTTTTTTTTTCTTTCTTTCTGGATCTGCCTCTGATGATGTCAGATGTTGGCTCTGTCTGACCTTAGGCAGTCTGTTTCAGACTTCCAGGAATCTACTGTCTGTGGCTGTCTCCTTCAGCTGTTAATCTAGTCATTCTGCACTCAGCAGAGACGCCACGGGACGAGGCCGAGTCCTTCCTGGGGGCTGGGCTACTGTGTCCTCTCACTCGGTTGCCACTCAGGGGAGTGCTCTTCCTGAGTCAGATGGCTGCTGCCTTATGGGGGAGGAGTCAGCACCAGGAGCCCACCAGCAACTCTCTCAGTTCTCTTCCCAAAGTCTCCTTCCCCAGCCTCTCCTCAGGCTTCTCTAGCCCACTCTGCCCCCAAATTTATGTCTTGGCCCTCTGGATGGCTTTTTGTGTCTCCAGCTGCCTGTTTCTGGCAGAGAGCAACCCTGCCACTTTTAGCAGCTGGCTGTTACCTGTGTACTTTTTGGACTCTGGTGCTGTAGGCTGGAGATTCCTGCTTATGGTTTAGACCCCGCTCTTCTCAGGGGGATCCAACTGGCCGTTTCAATATCTTTCTAGTTCTGCCGCTTATGGGAGCCCTGCCCGCCTTCTCGAGTCTCTACCGCCCTCCTTACCAGTTAGGTTGTGCTAAAGCTGATTCTTCTGTCTGTCCAAAGGTCTAAGGCTCCTCTCTTGCTATTGTTCAGTTGTTTGTTCCAGGTGATTTCTCCACAATGTAGTTGTCATTCCAGATTGGCCCTGTGAGGAGGTCAGTGTGACTTCCATTCACTCCTCTACCTCTTGATTTCTCTCCAAAACTGCTATAAATTTAAATAAAATTATTATTTCATGCAACACTGGTACTCTTAGGGTTATTTGTTAGTCTGAACTTTGGATCCTGGGCTTTGTTCTCATACTGGAAATGAATAGAGCTAAGTTAATGTTTTCTTTGTTTAGGGAAAATGTTGCGTATATGGGCCAAAGAGAAATTAAATTAAAGTTTTAATTTTAGAGAAATTCAGGTAAATTTCACTCCAGTTCAAAAAAGTTTTTTTTGCTTATTGTCGTTTCATTACAAAGAAATGACAAACACACCAATTTTATTATGTTTATCTTGCGTTTGTTTGCGTGTACATATATGTATATAATATATATATATTTAATATTTTTTTCTTTTTCCCCTTACACAATGCATCTGTAATACTTGGGCTCTAAATTAGAGTTACCATGTTCCTCTTCTTGGGTTTGATAATTTGTTAGGATGGCTCATAAACCTCAAGGAAACACTTTGTTATGTTTATTGGTTTATTATAAAGAGCATAGTAAAAGATGTGAATGAGTGACCAGATTCAAAGGTATACAAGGCAATGTCCAGGAGAGTTCCAAAGCACAGGGCCTTCTTTCCTTGTAGAATTGGGTGTGCTACCCCCGGGCATGTGGTGTGTTCACCAACCCAGAAGCTCTCTGAACACCATATTATTGGGGTTTTTATGAAGGCTTTACCACATAGGCATGATCAATCATTCATTCCATTTCTAGCTCCTCTCCATTCTGTGGAGAATTGAGGCAGGACGTCTTTGACTCCTAGGCTTCTAATCTTGGCTTTGGCTTTCTGGTGACCAGCCTTTATCTGGGAATCTACCATGAGTCACCTCGTTAGAACTAAAAACATTCCCATCACCAAGGAAATTCCAAAGGAATTAGGAGATCAGTGCCAGACCTTCCTATCAGGAAATTCCAAGGACCTTAGGAGCTCTGTGTCAGGAACTGGAGTCAAAGACTAAATATAAGAACAAAAGATTCTTTTAGTACCACTATTTTTATTTTAATTTTATTATTTTTTTCCACCACCATTTATCCCTCTTAAACCCTCTTCCACCTCTACCCACCTTTCTCCCCGCTACAATCACCACCCTTTTGTTAGTGTCCATGCGTTTTTTCTCTTTTGCTCAATTCCTCCTGTCTTCCAGAGCAGTCAGCCTTCTCTCTGAGTCTGCCTCTATTTTGCTAATTAGTTCAGTTTGTCCATTAGATTCCACATGAGTGAAATTATATGAGCTTTGTGCCAAGAACAGGAAGTAGAAACCAATGTATCTTATTATTTTTATAAGGTGGTATCTCACTTTTTAAATTTAAAAAAATTTATTTTTAAATTTTTATTTTTATTTTTTAAAATATATAATCTTTATTATATTTTTTCATTACCAATCGGTCTCCTTATATCTCCTGCACCACAGCAATCCCCACCCTATTGTCCATGTCCATGAATCCTTTTTCTTTTTTGCTCAGTCTCTTCATGCTCTAACTTCACCCCCTCCAATATCTGTCATCTGTTCTCTATCTCTGAGTCTGTCTCTGTTTTGCTTGTTAGTTCAGTTTGTTTGTTAGATTCCACACAAGTGAAATCATATGGTATTTGTTTTTCTCTGACTGGCTTATTTCATTTAGCATAATATTCTCCAAGTCCATCCATGGTGTTACAAAGGGTAAAATTTTATTTTTTAAGGCCGAGTAGAATTCCATTGTGTAAATGTCCCGTAGTTGTTTCAGTCACTCATCTATTGATAGACACTTTGGCTGCTTCCATATCTTGGTGATTGCATATAACACTGCAATGAACATAGGGATGTTCAAATATTTACTGAAGCTAAAATATCAACATTCAGTTTATCCAAGGGTCATCAGGCCCTACAATATATTAAGTCATGGTAACGAAACTGATTTATAACATAAGGCAATTAAATAACTTACAATAAAAAACACAGCTGTTAAGCACATGGTTCTTAGCAATAACAGGTCAACACATTTTATTGCTTCAGGGTAGAAGCTTTCTCAGTGAAACAAGTTACAAAATTACAAGGTGTTTTTTTTGTCATCTCCACCAACAGAAATGTTTCTCTTCCCATATCTTTTATCTTTTTCATTGCCACTTTTTAATATAGTCCAGACTTTATTAAAAAGTGGGATGCTTTTAAAAATGTTAATTTTGGGCCCTTGCTAAGACTAAATTCAAACTTCTCAGAGTGAGATACGTAAATCTCTATTTTTTTTTAACAGCTTCACCACTCCAAATAATTTTGAGTCACTTTGAGAATCTTTGGTATGGCCTATACTCACTTCTGCTTCTTCATCTCATATTTCTTATTTAATTCATCTGGCTTCTACTACCCCACTCTGTTCTTCTCTTGTTGAAATACTCTATGACATCTTAATTTTCAGCTCCCATGGCATTATTCTTAATAACTATTTTAAAAGAGTGAACGTTTTCACCCCTTTTTCTTTCTTGGGCCTTTCTACTTCTGGCTTCCAAGGTAACATTCACTCCAGTTCTCTTCCTACTCATTTGACTTTGTTTGCTTGCTTTGCTGAATCTTCTTCCACTGCCTTGGCCCATACACTTGTGTTTTCCCATAATCCAGTCCTTATTTTTTTCTTTGTTATTTCTAAACTATCTTTGGAGATAATGTCATTCATTCCCATTTCTTTTTCCGTTGGCTACATTTTTATAATTCCCAAGTCTTTATTTCCAACCCCGCGTCTTTTCTTAACTGTTGTTTTTAACTTCCAGTGCTCACCTAGCTACTTTCAAGGATTAAGTGAATTTGAGATAGGAATAATAAAAAAGGCTCTAAGTGGAGCTGCTGACATAAAGTCTGGGCAAGGTTGGGAAAGTCCTCTGACAGAACTGCCTAAGATTACATAGACCCAGTATTTAAGACATGTAATAAGAACCAGGCGACATCAGCCCAGGAAACATAAAGCTAATAATGTTTGAGTAGATGGATCCAACCCAGAGAACTTAAAACCTCAGGATAGTGTCAGTGTCAAGCAAGTGTCATGAACAAGGGGTAATAAAGCTGATGGCAGGCCTGAACAGAAGCAGGAACTGAGGTACGAGCTTGGTCAGGAGCAAGACTGGGAGCTATGCATGTATTGATCCAGGTGACTGTAAAACTCAGGAGCACAGCGCTAAAGCAGTCAGCAAGAGGATAACCTGTCCATTGGCAGGGAAGCTTAAAGGGATAAAAAGCTCCATTACTTTATCTCTAAAAGCTTTAAAAAATCACCTAGAGATCTTAGATTTACGTTGTGTTTAACCTAAGGTGATCAGAATATTCCAGGATTAGCTTTTTTGAGAGCAATTTCTCTTCCTCCATTCCCTCCTTTTTAAGTGTCTAATCATAAAAACATTTCAAATAGGAAACATTTCAATACATATGTAATCTCCATAGGGATTAAATAAATATTAATATCTTACAATAATTGTGTCAGATTTGTCTTTTTAAATTTTTTATGCAAATTAAAAAATTTTTTTTACTGTTGTTCAGTTACAGTTGTCCACATTACTCTCCTTTGCCTTATCCACCCCTCACCTACCACGTTCAATCCTCCCCCCTGTTGTCTTTGCCCATGGGTCCTTTATACATGTTCCTTGACTTGACCCTTCTCTTTTCCTCATTATCCCCTCACTCATCCCCTCTGGTCACTATCAGTTTGTTCTTTATTTCCATGTCTTTGGTTCTATTTTGCTTGCTTGTTTGTTTTGTTGATTAGGTTCCACTTATAGGTGAGATCATATGGTATTTATCTTCCACCACCTGGCTTATTTCACTTAGCATAATGCTCTCCAGTTCCATACATGCTGTCATGAAGGGTAGTAGCTCTTTCTTTCTTTCTGCTGCGTAGTATCCCATTGTGTAAATGTACCACAGTTTTTTGATCCACTCACCTACTGATGGACACTTAGGCTATTTCCAGCACTTGGCTATTGTAAATAATGCTGCTATGCACATTGGGGTGCACAGGTTCTTTTGAATTGGTGTTTTGGGATTCGTAGGTTATAATCCCAGCAGTGGAATTGCTGGGTCAAAAGGCAGTTCCATTTTTAGTTTTTTGAGGCAATTCCATACTGTTTTCCACAGTGGCTGCACCAGTCTGCATTCCCACCACCAGTGTACTAGGGTTCCCTTTTCCCCACAACCTCATCAGCACTTGTTGTTTGTTGATTTGTTTATGATGGCCATTCTGACTGGTGTGAAGTGGTATCTGATTGTGGTTTTAATTTACATCTCTCTGGTGGTGAGTGATGCTGAACATCCTTTCATATGTCTCAGGGCCCTCTGTATGTCCTCTTTGGAGAAGTATCTGTTCAGGTCCTTTGCCCATTTTCTAATTGGATTGTTTGTCTTCCTGGTGTGGAGTTGCATGAGTTCTATATATATTTTGGAGATCAAACTTCTGTCTGAGGTATTATTGGCAAATATATTTTCCTATACAGTTGGTTCCCTTTTCATTTTGCTGATATTTTCTTTAGCAGTGCAGAAGCTTTTAACTTGATGTAGTCCCATTTGTTTATTCTTTCCTTTGTATCCCTTGCTCTAGGGGAATTCCCCTATAATTTATCATGAAAATATTGCTGTGTAGGTATCTGAAATTTTCCTGCCTATGTTCTCCTCTAGGACTTTAATGGTGTTGTGGTTTATATTTAAATCTTTTATCCATCTTGAGTTTATCTTTGCGTATGGTGTAAGTTGGTGGTCTAGTTTCACTTTTTTTTTGCATAGCTTGTCCATATCTCCCAAAACCATTTGTTGAAGAGGCTATTTTTACTCGATTTCATGTTCCTGTCCCTTCTGTCAAATATTAAATAACAATAGAGACATGGGTTTATTTCTGGAATCTCTATTCTGTTCCATTGGTCTATGGGTCTGTTCTTATGCCAGCACCAGACTCTTTTGATTACAGTGGCATTGTAATATAGTTTGATGTTAGGTATTGTGATCCCTCCACTTTGTTCTTCTTTCTCAAAATTGCTGAGACTATTCAGTGTTGTTTATGGTTCCATATACATTTTTGGAATGTTTATTCTATATCTTTGAAATATGTCATTGGTGTTTTAATAGGGGTTGCATTGTATCTATAAATTGCTTTGGGTAGCATGGACATTTTGATGATGCTTTCTTCCAATCCATGAACATGGTATATACTTCATTTATTTGTGTCATCTTTAATTTCTTTCTTGAGTGTTGTGTAGTTTTCTGAGTATGGGTGTTTTCCCTCCTTGGTTAAGTTTATTTCTAATTTTTCTTGTTGTTATTGCAAATGAGATTTTTTCCCTAATTTCTGTTACTGATATTTTGTTGTTGGTGTATAAAAATGCCTTCAATTTCTGAATGTTTACTTGGTATCCTGCTGTTTTGCCAAATTCACTTATTAGGTCGAATAGTTCTTTGGTGGAGTCTATAGGATTTCCCATATACGCTATCATGTCATCTGCAAACAATGACAGTTTTACTTCCTCCTTTCCAATTTGGATGCTCTTTATTTCTTTTTCTTGTCTATCACTGTGGCTAGGACCTCCAATATTATATTAAATAGAAGTGGTGAAAGCAGAAACCTTTGTCTTGTTCCAGATCTTAGTGGGAAATCTTTTAGTTTTTGCTCATTGAGTATGATGTTGGCTATAGGTTTCTTGTATATGGCCTTCATTATGTTGAGGTGTGCTCCCTCTACTCCCACTTTGCTGAGTATTTTTTTAATCATAAATAGGTGCTGTGTCTTATCAAATCCTTTTTCCACAACTAAGATATGATCATGTGACTTTTGTATTTCCTTTTTTTTTAATGTGATGGATTATATTTATTGATTTGCCAATATTATACCATCCTTGTATCCTTGGGATGAATCTTTCTTGATCACGGTGTATGATCTTTTTATTATATTGCTGGATGCAGTATGCTAATATTTTGTTGAGGATTTTAGCATCTATGTTCATCAGCAATATTGGCCTGTAATTTTCTTTCTTTGTTGTGTCTTTACCTGGTTTTGGGGTTAGGATGATGCTGGCCTCATAAATAAAGTTTGAGAGTCTTCTCTCCTCTTGGATTTTTTGGAGTAGTCTGAGAAGGGTAGGGGTTAGCTCTTCTTTAAATATTTTGTAAAATTCTCCTGTGAAACCATCTGGTCCGGGGATTTTGTTTGCTTGGAGTTTTTTGATTACTGCTTCAATTTCATTATCTGTTATTGGTCTGTTTAGGCTTTCAGCTTTTTTTAAATTCAGTTTTGGAAGATTATGTGTTTCTAGAAATTTGTCCATTTCACTCAGGTTTTCAAATTTCTTGGCATATAGTTGTTTGTAGTAATTTCTTACAATCCTTTGTATTTCTGTGGTGTCAGTTGTAATTTCTCCTCTTTTATTTCTGATTTTACTTATTTGGTCCTCTCCCTTTTTTCTTTGATGAGTCTGATTAAAGACCTGTTGATTTTGCTTACATTTTCAAAGAAACAGCTCCTGGATTTATTGATCATTTGAATAGTTTATTTTAGTTTCTATGTCATTCAGTTCTCCTCTGACCTTGATTATTTCCTTCCTTCTACTTGCTCTGTGCATTGTTTGTTATTGTTCTTCCAGTTCTTGAAGATGTAGGGTTAGGTTGTTTATTTGAGTTTTTCCTATGTTTTTTAGGTAGGCCTGTATTGTTAAGAACTTCCTTCTCAGGACTGCCTTTGTTCTTTCCCATAGATTTTGGACTGTTGTGTTTTCATTTTCATTTGTTTCCAGAAACTTTTGATTTCTTCATTTATCTCATTATTAACCCATTCATTGTTTGATAGCATACTATTCAGTCTCTATGAATTTGAATGTTTTTTATTTTTTTCCTTCTGGTCGGTTTCTAGTTTCAAGACCTTCTGGTCCAAGAAAGTGCTTGATATGAATTCAATTTTCCTGAATTTTTTGAGGCTTGTTTCGTGTCCTATCATGTGATCTATCTTTGAAAATGATCCATGCACATTTGACAAGAATGTGTATTTTGCCACTTTGGGATGAAAGGTTCTCTCTCTCTCTTTCTCTCTCATCATTTAAGTCCATTTGATATAGTGCATAGTTCAGTGCCACAATATTCTTGTTGATATTTTGTTTGGAAGGTCTGTTCATTGTTGACAGTGAGGTGTTAAAATCCTCTACTATAAGTGTGTTGCTGTCTATATATTTCTTGAAGTCCTCCAAGATTTTCCTTGTATATTTGGGTGCTCCTATGTTGGGTGCATATATGCTTACAATGGTCATGTCTTCTTGATGGATTCTTCCTTTGAGTGTTATGAAGTGTCCTTCTGTGTATCTTTTAATGGCCTTTGTTTTGAAGTCCATTTTGCCTGATATAAGTGTTGCTACCCCAGCTTTTTTTTCCCTGATCATTTGCTTGGAATACTCTTTTCCAACCCTTCACTTTCAGTTTGTGTAGGTATTTATTTTGAGGTGGATCTCTTGCAGGCAACATATATACAAGTCATGTTTTCTTATCCATTCAGCTTCCCTATGTCTTTTGAATGGAATACTTAATCTATTGTCATTTTTCTTCTTTGCACCTGTGTTCCTCTTTCTCTCTCTCTTTTTCTTCATCTTCTTGAAGCAGTCCTTTTAGCATGCTTTGCAATGCTTGTTTGGTGGAAGTGTATTCTTTTAGCCTTTTTTTTTGTCTGGGAAACTCCTTATTTCACCTTCCATTTTCAATGAGAACCTTGCTTGATAGAGTAGTCTTGGTTGCAGGCCTTTACTTTACATTACTCGGAATATTTCTTGCCATTCCCTTCTGGCTTGTAGTGTTTCTGTTGAGAAGTCAGCTTCTAGCCTTATTGGAGCTCCCTTGTATGTTACTTCCTCTTTCTCCCTTGCTGCCTTTAAGATTCTCTTTGTCATTGAATTTTGTCATTTTAATTATGGTGTGTCTTGGAGTGGGCCTCTTTGGGTTTCTCTTGATTAGGACCCTTTGTGCTTCCTGGGGTCATGTGACTTTTTCTCTCCTCAAATGAGGAAAGTTTTCCATCATTATTTTTCCAAACAGATTTTTTAATCCCTTGTTCCTCTTCTCCTCCTTCTAGTATCCTTATAATATGGATATTATTATGTTTTATGTTGTCCTGAAGTTCCCTTAACTCCTCTTCATTCTTTTTGAGTCTTTTTACCTTTTATTGCTCTTTCTGGGATTTTTTTTCTACCTTGCCCTCTAGCTTGCTGATTCAATACTATACTTCATCTCGCCAGAAATTGTATTTTTCATTTCCTCTTGGCTCTTGTTGATATTTTCTATGTCCTTTTTCATGCTGATGTATTTCACAGTAAGTTCCTTGTAGCTTCTCTGTAGTTTTTTGTAATTCTCACTGAGCTCATTGAGCTTCCTTATAACCATTGTTTTGAACTCAGTACCAGATACTATAGTTGCCTCTGTTTCATTTAGCACTCTTTCTGGGGATTCCTTGTTTCCTTTCAATTTGGGCTTGTTTCTATGTCTTCCCATTTTGGGGAGACTATTCTTGTTTGCTTCTGCTTCTAAAATTGATCTGTTTTGACACCCTGGCTTTGTGGTGTGAACTTCTATGGTAGGAGACTTGTATGATTCAGTCTCCTTGATCTCTAGAACCTGATGTTCTTGGGATTACCTTTATGTTGTTTATGTTGGCTCTCTGGATGTAACTGGGTTTTGACTGTTGTTGGTTCATTCTTTGGTGGGTCCTTCCCTCTATCTGGTTGACTGAGGGTCACTCCACCAACCATGTATTGTATGATGTTGTGCAGGTATTGCCAGAACAAAACTGCAAAGCCCAGGAAATAAACTCACACCTGCAAAAATAACTTTCACCCACAACCCTACTATCAATAGCAAATGAACCAGTACCAATAAGGGTGTAAATATATTAAGGCTATTATAAGAAAGAAGAAGCAAATATGAGATGACCTACTGAAAGAAAAATGATTTTGAAAGGCTAGTGGGAAGAGCACTAATAAGAGTAGGGAATTGGAACAATGTAAAGAGAGAAAGTAAAATTTACATCATAAATAAAAAAGTGAATGAAGAAGGCAGAATGGAGTAAGAGAAGGGAAGCATATAATATTAGGTTTAAACAGAAAATAAAATAAAATGAGACAAAAGAAAAAAGGAAAAAAGTGAACAATAAAAATATAGGAACCAAACTGGAAAGTTCCAATACAGCACTATCAGCAATAAGTGAGCTAAATTAATATAGGTGGGTTGGGAATAAGAGGTAAAAAAGAAAGAAAAACTTAAGAGATGTCTAGAAGGAAAGGAATAGATGATAGAGGGAGAGGGAATACTAAGAGTGAAGAATGAAAACCAGGCTAAGACAGGGAACTATTAAAATTTGAGATGAAAAGAAAAAGAAAAAAAAAAGAAAGGAAAGGGCAGGACAAAAGAGAAAACAAAGCAAAAAAGCATGTTAAGAAAGGGCAAAATTAAAATTTGAGACAACAAAAGAGTAGGAGAGGGGAATGGTAAAATTTGAGACTTTGAAATACAAAATTAGTGCAGATCTAGAAATAAAAAACTTGAAAAAAATGTAACAATAACTACCCTATCCACAACAAATAAGCAAATATTGCTAAAGGTGGAGACACAATGCAGGTATTTTAAGAGAGGGAAAAAGAATGTGAAATGACCATTGGCAAGAAAATTGGTTTTGAGAGGCTGGACAGGGGAGAAATAGTGAGAGCGTGGAATGGAAACAAATTGTAGCAAGAGAGAAAACAATTAAAAATGGAAATAATAAGAGGAAAGAAGAAGGTAAAATGGAGTGAGAGAAGGAAGGAGCAAAATATGTGAACTGAAATAAATGATAGTATAAAATCTAGTGACTTAATATACACAAACTTGAAGGAGAAGAAATGAATGTTAAAAGCTATACAGGAAAGAAAATAGCACAAGTCATGGAGAAGACCATGGTGGATTTTATCTTGGTAGCATCTAGTATTTATCACTGTTTTTTCTTTCTGGATCCACCTCTGGTGATGTCAGATGGTGACCCTGTCTGACCTTAGGCAGCCTGTTTGAGACTACCAAGGATCTACTGTCTGTGGCTGATTCCTTGAGTTGTTAATCTAATCACTCTGCACTTAGCAGTCAGGCTTAAACTCCACAGAGGAGGACAGAATTCCTCCTGGGGTCAGGGTTATTGCTTCCCCCAAGGCTTCTGTGAATCAGAGGAGAATGGTCTTCCTGAGCAAGATAGCTGCTGTAGTATGGGGGTTGACTCAGCATCAGGATACCGGCTGCTACTCTCTCAGTTCTCTCCCCAAAGCCTCCATCCCCAGTCTTTCCTCAATCATCTCTAGACCACTCTGCCTTTCCCTTTTGCCAGAGCCCAGGTTAAGTGGCTGCAACTGAAAATTTATGTGTTGGCCCTTGAGACAGCTCTTTGTGTCTCCAGCCACCCCTCTCTGGCAGAGAGCAACTCTGCCGCTTTTTGCAGGTGGATGTTATCTGTGTACTTTCTGGGCTCTGGCGCTTTAGGCTGGGGATCCCAGCTTAGGGTGTAGACCCCACACTTCTCAGGGGCATCCAGAAGGCCATTTAAATATCTCTCTGGCACTTCAACTGCTGCCTATGGGTGCCCAGAAAGCCCTCTTGCATCTCCACCACACTCCCTACCAGTCACATTGTACTGGAACTGATTCTTCTATCTGTCCATGGTTTTAAGGCTTCTCTCTTGTTATTGTTCAGTTGTTTGTTCCAGGTGATTTCTTCACAATTTAGTTGTAATTCCAGATTGGTCCTTGGAGGAGGTCAGTGTAACTTCCAAAAAATTACTAATAATAAATCTATAATTTTTAATTCAGCATTGGGTTAAATTAATAGAAAATGTATGTCACAGTGATATTTGGGAGAAATCTTGGGTTGAACAAATTGGTTGAAATAAGTACTTTGAGAAGTCAAAACATTGTCCTGACCATTACTTGCCTCAGAAAAAGATGGGACTGATCAGAAAATATTAATATTTCACCAACCACTGAAGTGAAATGAATAAATACCTAAGAAACTGGCTGAGTGAAGCAATGATATTATTTAAATCTAAATCAATGTAAGTTTTGCTTACTATTTACATTAAAGTAAATGCCTTTCTTTAGCGTCTACTGAAGAGAAAGAAGATTCTCAAATTATTCAACTAAGTTTTGGATTGCTCATCAAAGAATGTGCTTTAGCCCTGAAGCACATGAAAACTCCAAATCCTCTCTTAGAAAATTTTGCTTCTCATCCAAAGAATATTTTTGTAATATGAATTTAAATTTGGTCATCTGAACTATAATGTCTTCATGCACTTTGTTTAATTATTACCTCAACACCCTCTATATAAGGGTCATTTCTCTTGTTCTGTTCATCAAAAAGCTTCTGTCTCTTTGGGTTTAGACTTACTTGATAAACAGGAAATTTGTTTTAATTTTTATTTTTTAAATATATAATCTTTATTATATTTTTCCATTACCACTTAGTCCCCTTTTACTTCAGTCATCAACACCATGTTGTCCATGTCCATGAGTCCTTTTAGTTTTTTGCTCAATCCCTTCACCCCTAACCTCTTCCCCACCCTACTATCTGTCATCTGTTCTCCATATCTGAGTCTGTCTCTGTTTTGCTTGTTAGTTCAGTTTGTTCATTAGATTCTACATATGAGTGAAATCATGTGGTATTTGTCTTTCTCTGACTTGCTTATTTCACTTAGCATACTGTTCTCTAGGCCCATGCATGCTATTGCAAAGGGTAAAATATTCTTTTTTTACAGCCAAGTAGTATTCCATTGTGTAAATGTCCCATAGTTGTTTTAGCCATTCATCTATTGATGGATACTTGGACTGCTTCCATATCTTGGTGATTGCAAATAATGCTTCAATGAACATAGGGGTGCTTATCTACTTTCAAATTAGTGTTTTAGGTTCCTTTGGATATATTCCCAGAAGTGGGACTGCTGGGTCAAAAGACAGATCCATTTTTAATTTTTTGAGAAAACTTCATACTGCTTTCCACAGTGGCTGTACCAGTCTGCATTCTCACCAACACTGCAAAAGTGTTCCCCTTTTTTCACATTCTCACCAGCACTTGTTTTTTTATTTATTGATGATAGCCATTCTGATGTGTGAGATAGTATCTCATTGTGATTTTCATTTTCATTTCTGTGATGATTATTGATGTTGAGCATCTTTTTATATGTTTATTGGCCATCTGTATGTCCTCTTTGGAGAATTGTTTATTCAGGTCCTTTGCTCATTTTTAATTGGGTTGTTTGGTTTTTTGGTGTTGAGTTCTGTATGTAGCTTATAAATTCGGGATATTAACACCTTAATCAGATATATTGGCAAATGTGTTCTCCCATTCTGTGGGTTGTCTTTTTTATTTTGTTGATGATTTCCTTTGCTGTGCAAAAGTTTTGTAGTTTGATGTAGTCTAATTTGTTTATTTTTTCTATTGTTTCCCTTGCCTGGGGAGATATATCTGATAAAAAAATTGCTATGAGCAATGTCTGAGATTTTGCTACCTATGTTTTCTTCTAAGGTTTTTATGGTTTCAGGTCTAATAATTAAGTCTTTAATGCATTTTGAATTAATTCTTTTGTATGGTGTAAAAAGGTGGTCTAGTTTCATTTTTCTGCACAGATCTGTCCAATTTTCCCAACACCATTTATAGAATAAACTATCTTTAGCCCATTGTATGTGCTTGCTTCCTCTGTCAAATATTACTTGACTATAAAGGTGTGGTTTTATTTCTGGGTTCTCTGTTCTGTTCCATGTTTTATATATCTGTTTTTATGCCAGTATTAGGCTGTTTTGATTACTATGGCTTTATAGTATAGTTTGATATTAAGTAGCATGGTTCCTCCAACTTTGTTCTTTGTCTTCAGGATTGCTGATGCTATGTGGGGCCTTTTGTGGTTCCATATAAATTTTTGAAAATTTTTTTCTAGTCTTGTGAAATACATCATTGGAATCTTGATAAGAATTGTGTTGAATCTATAGATTGCTTTGGGAAGTATGGGCATTTTGATGATGTTAATTCTTCCTATCCATGAACATGGTATGCGCTTCCACTTATATCTTCTTCAATTTCTTTCTTCAATGTCTTATAATTTTTCAAATACAGGTCTTTTAAATCCTAGACTAGGTTTATTCCTAGGTTTTTTGTTCCTTTTAAAGCAATTGTGAATGGGATTGTTTTCTTAATTTCCCTTTATGTTAGTTCATTTTTGGCATATAAAAATACAACTGATTTCTGAATATTAATTTTGTATCATGCTACTTTGCTCAATTCATTTATCAAACCCACTCTGCTGAGAGTTTTTAATCATAAATGGATGCTGGATTTTATCAAAATTTTTTTCTCCAACTATTGATATAATCATGTGGTTTTTATCCTTCATTTTATTTATGTGGTGAGTCACATTTATTGATTCATGAGTGTTGTACCATCCTTGCATTCCTGGAATAAATCCCACTTGATCATCGTGTATAATCTTTTTGATGTATTGTTGTGTTTGGTTTGCTAATATTTTCTTGAGGACTTTATCAGTGATGAACTGGATGTTCATCAGTGATTTGGCCTATAATTTTCTTTCTTTGTAGTGTCTTTATCTGGTTTTGGATTTAGGATAATGCTGGCCTCATAAAATGAGTTTGGTAGCCTTCCCTCCTCTTGAATTTTATGAAATAGTTTGAGAAGGAGAGATGCTTAGTTCTTCTTGGAGTGTGCGATAAAATTCACTTGTGAAACCCTCTGGCCCAGGGCTTTTGTATATTGGGAGTTTTTTGATTACTGCTTCAATTTCAGTGGCTGTCATCTGTCTATTCAGATTCTCTGATTCTTTCTGATTTATGTTTGGAAGATTGTGTGTTTCTAGGAATGTATCCATTTTGTCTAGGTTATCCAGTTTATTTTTTGGCAAATAATTGTTCATAATATTTTCTTATAATCCTTTGTATTTCTTTGGTATCAGTAGTTATATTTCTCGTCTTTCATTTCTGATTTTATTTATTTGGCTCCCTTCTCTTTTTTTTTTTCCTTGATGAGTCTAGTTAAAAGTTTGTCAATCTTGTTTATCTTTTCAAAGAACCAGCTCTTGGATTCATTGATCTTTTGTATTTTTTTTAGACTCTATTTTATTTATTTCTGCTCTGATCTTAATTATTTCCTTCCTTTTACTCACTTTGGGCTTTGTTTATTGTTCCTTTTCAAGTTCCTTTAAGTGTGAAGTTAGATTGTTTATTGTTAGATTGTTTATTTGAACTTTTTCTTTCTTTCTTTTTTTTTTTTTTTGACATTAATGCTATGAATTTCCCTTTTAGGATTGCTTTCCCAGTGTCCCACAGATTTTGGATTGTAGTGTCCTCACTTTCATTTGACTCAAGGTATCTTTTGATTTCTTCCTTGATCTCATTGTTGACCCATTTATTGCTTAAAACATTTTATTCAGCTTCCATGTCTTTGTGTGTTTTTTAGTGTCTCCTGGTGATTGATTTCTAGTTTCATAGCATTGTGGTTAGAAAAGATGCTTGATAGGACTTCAATTTTCTTAAATTCATTGAGACTTGTTTCGTGTCCTAGCATGTGGTCTGTCCTAGGAAATGTGTCATGTGCACTTGAAAAGTATGTATATTCTGCCACTTTGGGGTGAAATGATCTGAAGATATCAATTAAATCTATTTGATCTAATGTGTCATTTAAGGCCACTCTCTCTTTTTTGATTTTCTGCCTGGAAGATCCATCCATTGAAGGCAATGAGGTGTTAAATCCCCAACTAATACAGTATTTCTGCCGATGTCTCCTCTTATGTCCATCAAGTTTTGCTTTACATAGTTACATGTTCCTATGCTGGGTGTGTAAATGTTTACCAGGGTTATATCTCCTCTTGGCAGATTGTCCTTTTTATCATTATGTAGTATCCTTCTTTCTTTCTTAATATAGCCTTAGTTTTAAAATCTATTTTGTCAGATATAAGCACTGCTATCCCAGCTTTTTTTTTCTTTTCCATTTGCATGAAATATCTTTTTCCATCCCTTTACTTTTAGCCTGTGTGCATCTTCTGTACTGAGATGGGTCTCTTGGAGGCAGCATATAATGTATATGGGTCCTGTTTTCTTATCTATTCAGCTAACCTCTGTGTTTTGGTTGGAGCATTTAAGCCATTTACATTTAAATTGATTTTTGATAGATATGTATGTAGTGCCATTTTATTGTTAGACTGCTTTTAAAAATATATTTATTTATTTATTTTTATTTTTAAATCATGTTAATTCTATTACAGTTGTCTCACTTTTTCCCCCTTTGCCTTCCTTCATCCATCCCACCCCTCCCTCCTCTCCCACAGTCAATTCCCACTCTGTTGTCCGTGTCCATGGGTCATTCATACATATTCTTTGTTTAGTCCTTTCTCCTTCTTTCCACCATTGTCCTCCTTCCTCATCCCTTCTGGTCACTTTCAGTCTGCTCTATGTTTCCATGCCTGTGGTGTATTTTGTTCATTCGTTTATTTTGGTGAATAGATTCCACTTATAGGTGAGATCATATGGTATTAGTATTTCACTGACTGGCTTATTTCACTTAGCATAATATTGTCTAGTTCCATCCATGTTGTCACAAAAGGTAAGAGTTCTTTCTTTCTTTATTTTAAAATGCAGATTTATTTATTTATTTATTTGCAATGTCAAGATCCATTATAAAATATTAAAAAATTTAAATCCATTGTAAAGTCTCAGCAATCAAAACAACATGGCACCAGCACAGAAATATTCAAGTAGATCAACAAAATGAAATGAGCATTGTAGAAACAAATGTATGTATCTATCTAACAATGTAACATGTGATTAAATTGATATTTCAAATCAATGGGGGAAAATAGGGCTTATTCGACAAATAAGGTGCATGGACCACTATTACTTGACATAAAACAAGTATAGAGCCCTGTTTCACACACTATACAAAAAATATTCAGGGGAGTTAAAAATCAATAAGCAAAATAAAAGGAGTTTTAGGAGAAAATACAGAATAATATTTTTCTTACCCTGAAGTAACATATTCAAACCCAGAAGCTATAAAGTAAAATAGTGACAGTATGACTTTATTAAACATTGAAGACTATACAGTAATATACATATAAAAAAAGTTAAAGGACAAGTAATAGAACAAGAAAGTATTTGCAACACATCTAAAAAGGGGTCAATAGCTTTTTTTAGGGAAAAAATTCTACAAACATTTAGTCAAAAAATGGATAAAGAATATGAAAAAGTCACTTAAAGCTTTTTAAAACTAATAGAAATAGGCAAGAAATGTACAAAAACAGGTTTCGTTTCAACAAATAATAAAGGAACAATTAAAATAACACATCATTGTCACAGTCAGATTAATAAGTATTAAAAATACTGGCAATATCAAGTATTGGTGACTGTGAAAGGAACTGGGTATTCATAGACTCTTTTTCTTCATCTTCTTAAAGCAGACCCTTTAGCATATTTTGCAGTGCTAGTTTGGTGGAGGTGTATTCTTTTAGCCTTCTTTTGCCTGGGAAAGTTCGTATTTTGCCTTCCATTTGAACTGAGAGCCTTGCTGGATAGAGCAGTCTTGGTTGCAGGCCTTTGCTTTTCATGACTTGGGATATTTCTTGCCATTCCCTTCTGGCTTGTAGTGTTTCTGTTGAGAAGTCAGCTTCTAGCTGTACCAGGGCTCCCTTACGTGTTGCTGCCTCTTTCTCCCTTGCTGCCTTTAGGATTCTCTGTTTGTCTTTGATATTTGTCATTTTAATGATGATGTGTCTTGGAGTGGGCCTCATTGGGTTCCCCTTGAATGGGACCCTCTGTGCTTCCTAGACTTGTGTGACTTTTTCTCTCCTCAAATGAGTGAAGTTTCCCATCATTGCTTTTTCAGACAGGTTCTCTCTCTCTTCCTCCTCTTCTCCTTCTGGTATCCCTATTATATAGGTATTATTATGTTTCAGGTTGTCCTGCATTTCCCTAAGTGCCTCTTCATTCCCTTTGAGGCTTTTTTCATTTTCTTGCTCTTTCTGGGAGCTTTTTCCTCCCTCGTCCTCCAGCTGGCTGATTCGATCCTCGGCTTCATCTAGCCTGCTTTTGATTCCTTCTACTGTGTTCTTCGATTCAGAAATTGCATTCTTCATTTCCTCTTGTCTCTTATAGAGAGTTCCTATGTCTTTCTTCATGCTGATATAGTTTGCAGGAAGTTCTTCATAGTTTCCCTGTCGTTGTCTGTAATTCTCTCTGAGCTCACTGAGTTAACTGAACTTCCTTAGGACCATTGTTTTGAACTCTCTATCTGTTAGTTTACTTGCCTCTATTTCATTTAGTGCTCTTTCTGGGGATTCCTCTTTCCCTTCGACTGGGGTGGGTGTTTCTTTGTCTTCCCATTATTTCTGAGACTCCTCTTTTTTGCTTCTGCTTTGTAAATTGATCTGTCTTGATTTTCTGTCTTTGTGGTGTGAACTTCTATGGTAGGAAACTGATGTGTTGTTTTTTTTTTCTCTTTCTGGATCTGCCTCTGATGATGTCAGATGTTGGCTCTGTCTGACCTTAGGCAGTCTGTTTGAGACTTCCAGGAATCTACTGTCTGTGGCTGTCTCCTTCAGCTGTTAATCTAGTCATTCTGCACTCAGCAGAGACGCCACGGGACGAGGCCGAGTCCTTCCTGGGGGCTGGGCTACTGTGTCCTCTCACTCGGTTGCCACTCAGGAGAGTGCTCTTCCTGAGTCAGATGGCTGCTGCCTTATGGGGGAGGAGTCAACACCAGGAGCCCACCAGCAACTCTCTCAGTTCTCTTCCCAAAGTCTCCTTCCCCAGCCTCTCCTCAGGCTTCTCTAGCCCACTCTGCCCCCAAATTTATGTCTTGGCCCTCTGAATGGCTTTTTGTGTCTCCAGCTGCCTGTTTCTGGCAGAGAGCAACCCTGCCACTTTTAGCAGCTGGCTGTTACCTGTGTACTTTTTGGACTCTGGTGCTGTAGGCTGGAGATTCCTGCTTATGGTTTAGACCCTGCTCTTCTCAGGGGGATCCAACTGGCCGTTTCAATATCTTTCTAGTTCTGCCGCTTATGGGAGCCCTGCCCGCCTTCTCGAGTCTCTACCGCCCTCCTTACCAGTTAGGTTGTGCTAAAGCTGATTCTTCTGTCTGTCCAAGGTTCTAAGGCTCCTCTCTTGCTATTGTTCAGTTGTTTGTTCCAGGTGATTTCTCCACAATGTAGTTGTCATTCCAGATTGGTCCTGAGAGGAGGTCAGTGTGACTTTCACTCAGTCCTCCGGCATCTTGATTCTCTTTAGACTGTTTTCCTCTGTTTTTTTTTTTTTCTTTCTCTTTTTCTTCTTCTTTTTCTTAAGTAAGACCTTAACATTTTTTGGTGTACTGGTTTTCTGTTAACAAGCTCCTTTAGATTTTTTTTTTTAAAATCTGCTAAGCTTCTTATTTTTCCTTCAATTTTAAATGACAGCCTTGCCGGGTACCCAAGTAGCCTTGGTTTTTGGTCCTTGCTTTTGTCACCTTGAATATTTCACACCATTCACTTCTGGTCTGAAATGTTTCTGTTGAATAATCAGATGCCAGTCTAATTTGCGGTCCCTTGTAGTTACTACCTGGTTTCCTCTTGCGACTACCATGATTCTGTTCTTATTTTTAAGTGTTGTCGTTTTAATTATGATGTATCTTGGTGTAGGTTTCTTTGGGTTTAACTTGTTTGGGATTCTCTGAGCTTCCTTCACATATGCAATTTTTTCCTTCTCCAGATTAGGGAAATTTTCAGTTACCATTTCTTCAAATAGGTTCTCAATCCCTTGATCATTCTCTTCTCCTTCTGGTATTCCCATGCAGATGTTATGCTTCATGTTGTCCAAGATGTTTCTTAAGCTCTGCTCATTTTTAAATTTTTCTTTTTTCTTTTTTTCCTGCTCTGTCTGATTGTTTCTTTCTAACTTGTCTTCCAAAACAGTGATTGGATCCTCTGCTTCATCTAACCTACTGTTTATTCCTTCCAGTGTATTTTTTATCTCAGATATTGCATTCTTTACCTCTGACCTATCTTTTTTTATGATTTCTGTGTCTTTTTTTTCATGCTGTTGAATATTCTTATAATTACTCTAAACTTTCTCTCTGATAAATTGCTTACTTCCACTTCATCTAGTTCTTCTGGAAAATTCTCTTGTTCTTTCATTTTGGGTCTATTTCTTTGTCTTCCCATTTTTGTTCCTTTGTATTTTCCACATTGGATGGTAAATGAATCAGCCACTAATCTGATTGGTTGTTAATCTAATCAACCTGTGATTAGTAGTCAGGCTTAAGCACCACAGGTGGGGCAGAGTAATTCCTGCAGCCGGGGTTATTGCTTCCCCTCAGGCTGATGTCCTTCAGAGAGGAGAGCTCTGCCTGAGAGAGATGGCTCCTGCAGTATGGGGGACTCAGAACATGGACCCTGGTGGTTGTTCTCTCAGTTCTCTTCCCAGAGCCACCAACCCCAGCCTCTCCTCAAGTGTCTCTAATCCACTCTATCCTTCTTTGGCTGACACCCAGGGTAAGTGGCTGCAAATGACATTTTGTGCTTTGGCCCTTTAAAAGACTGTCTGTATCTCCAGCCAACTTTCCCTAGTGCTGTAGGCTAGAGAGCCCAACTTGGGGTTTATACCCATACTTTTCAGAGGCAACTCCCCAGCTGCTGAAATATCCCTCCAGCACTTCAGCTGTTGTTTATGGGAGTGCAGCCAGCCCTCTTGAGTCTTCTCCACACTCTCTACCTGTCACATTGTGCTGAAGTGTTTTCTTCTGTCTGTCCATGGTTGTAAGGCTTCTCTCCAGCTAGCGTTCAGTTGGTTATTCAAGATGCTTTCTCTACAACTTGTAAATCCAGATTGGTCCTCGGAAGTTAGTGTAGCTTTCATTTACTCTTCTGCCATCTTGAGTCAGACCTAAAAATTTAATTTATTTTAAGTAAAAAAAAAAGAGTTTACCCATTTCTACCATCCTTCACCCTCATCTCTTGCAAAAACTAATCTATTCTCTAAATCTGTGAGCTTGTTTTTTTGGGGTTGTTCTTTCATTTTAAATTTCACATGTAAGAAAGGTCATATGGTATTTGTCTTTCTCTGTGTGACTTATTTCACTGAGCATAATGCTCTCAGGGTCCATCTGGTCATGCTGTTGCAAATGGCAAGATTTCATTCTTTTTTGTAGCTGAATTACACACACACACACACACACACACACACACACACAAACACACACAAGATCTGTCCTGAAGTTATCCAGTGATGCAATTGGGACCTCACACAGTTCTCCCAATTGCCACCAGCTGTCCTGTTGTATTTTCCTGACTCTCATCAATGGTCTGAAATCTCTTGTCTTTAAAAGGTGATTTTGTTTTTAGGAAAAGCAAGAAGTTGCATGGTGCCAAATCTGGACTGTAAGGGGGCTGAGGCACCTGGGTAATTTGATGTTATGCCAAAAATCTCTGTATGAGATGTGATGCATGAGTGGGCGCGTTGTCATGATGAAGCAGCCTATCACCATTTTCCCATAGCTGCACTCTTTTGAATCATCTGAATAATTTCTGTGGAGGAATGTGTAAGCTTAAAGCAAACTTTGATTAGGATTCATTGCTCTACTGGCTCAGTCACTTTGAATGTGACAGCCACACAGACCACATACACATTCAACAGCATCTACTGCCCCCACCAACTACTACAGTGAAGTTGTCATTGTTTATGATGCACATTCTAGTCCATTCTCCTTGTCTGCCAGGTTACATCGATTTCGGGGAAACAATAGCTAGGTTTTTTCCAGAGAGACCTTGCGTGTATGTGTTTAATTTCTTTATCTATTGATCCATCTATAGACACTTAGGTGGGTTGGTTGTTTCCATATTTTGGCTATTATAAATAATGCTGCAATAAACATGGGGTGCATATATATTTTCAGATTAGTGTTTTTGTTTTCTTCAGATAAATACCCAGAAGTAGAATTTCGGGATCATATGGTAGTTCTATTTTTAATTTCTTGAGGAACATCCGTACTTTTTTCATAATGTGTGTTTATATTTACATTCCCACCAACATTACACAAGAGTTCCTTTTTTTCACATCCTTGTCAACATTTGTTATTCCTTATCTGTTTGATAATAGCCACATTAACAGGTGTGAGATGGTATCTCATTGTGGTTTAGATTTGCATTTCCCTGGTGATTAGTGACATTGAGCATCTCTTTTATGTACCTGTTGGCCATCTGTATGTCTTTGTTGGAAAAAATATCAGAGCCTGTATATATTTTTAAATCAGGTTGTTTGGGTTTTGTTGCTATTGAGTTGTATGAATTCTTTGTATATTTTAGATATTATTCCTTTATCAGATATGTGATTTGAAAATATTTTCTCATATTTAGTAAGTTGCCTTTTCATTTTTTTTGATGGTTTCCTTTGTTATGCAGAAACTTTTTTTGTCTGGTATAGACCTACTTGTTTATTTTGCTTCTGTTGTTTCTGCTTTTGGTATCAGATTTAAGAGTAAGGATAAAAATAATTTAATTTGGTTATACAAGTTATCAGAGAAGAAAAGGATAAAAGGTAAACACCACCAAACCAGCCATTTGATAAGACCTATATCAAGGAGCTTGCTGCCTATGCTCTCTTCTAGGACTTTTAGGTAGCTTACATTTAACTTCATGATACAGCCTCCAAGTTTTTAATAAAAAATAACAGCATCAGTGATAATAATACTTAACATTTATGGAGTGTTAAAACTTTCTAATCATTATCTCATTCAACGCTGCCAATAATATTTTTATGTTCCAAGAACTTGAATTGTTTCTCTCTTTTTTCAAATTTTTTTATTTATTTTTATTTTTTCAAATACATTTGTTTCTCTTTTATATAGCAGTCACATTTTTGCTAATGGATGTAATAATCTCATGTCTCTCCAGATATATGATACTTACTTTAAGCTCTTATTCTGTTGCTTCCAGTAATTTTATGTAGGTTTTATTTGTTTTGTTTTTTGAGTCAGATGACCCTTTCTAGTGATGTAATTTTTCCCTAGACATTTGGTAATGATTGTCTGTTCTTGTTGGTGAGGTCTATTTCCTTGACCAAATGAGAGTCCCTGTTTATTTGTCTGTCACTGTATATTCTCACAATACTTGTGAGAAAGAAGGAGCATAATGGAATGTGTGGTCCAGAAGACTGGTGTATTAATTTCCTAGGGATGCCTTAACAAAATACCCCAAACCAGGTGACTTTACACAATAGAAATTTATTCTCTCACAGCTGTAGAAGCTAAAGGTTCAAAATCAAGGTGTTGGCAAGGCCACACAATTTATGAAGTTTCTAGGGGAAGATCCTTCTCTGTTTCTTTCAGTTTCTGGCAGCCCCAAGCATTATTTGGCTTCTGGAAACATAACTCCATCCTCTGCTTCTGGTTTCCCATGGTCATCTTTCCCGGTGTCTGCTTGTCTCTGTGTTTTCATGTGGTGTGTTCCTCTCAATGTCTCTCTCTTCTATAGGGACACCAGTCATATTGGATTAAAGGTCCACTATACTTCAACTTAACTAATTATATCAGCAATGACTCATTTTCAAATAAGGTTATATACTATGGTTCTAGGAATTAGGACTCCAATGTATCTTTTTGGGGGATATAATTTAACTATTACAATAGGTAGCTTGTCACTGAATAAAAGTGGGCTTCTCATCCTTACCTTGTAGATTGTCCTGTTTCTTTAGTCCCAGAAGCTACTCTGGAAATCGTCAATTCCACAACTCCCACTTTAGAGACCTGTACATAACAGTTTATCTTGGTGCCAAGTGCTCGAGTCAGGATGCCCTTTCTTTTTGTCCTCAGCTGTCGCTGTGGAAGTCTTGCTGGACTCTGCTTCTCAGGCCCAAGCACTAACGCCAGGAGACTTTCCCAAAGCCTTTTAGCTTTGTTTATAAATGAAGACTGCACGCAGCTGTTCAAATCTTTGGGTGAAAGAATCACTGGCCAGCTCTTCTGGCTAGCCCTTTAATGACTCACCTAATGATTTCTCCAGAACTGATTTGGTTGATTCATTTGGAGTATAAAACTCATCAAGGAACGTTTGCAATTAGCTTTTATTTGGATCTTGTGTTGCCGTTTCTGCTACTTTTTTCTCTGTTGATCTAATCTCATCTGCTTCTCCCCGCTCCTCTAAAATAATTTTTGTGTACTGAAAACTTCTCAAGTTTTTTGGCCCACCAATGCCATGTTTTCATGTTTTTTAGCCTGTTGCTGGTCCTTCTTTAGCCATAGCTTTTCTTTAAATTCAGTAATATTTGGGTGGGAAGGAGATAGATATATGTGTTTCTCTGCCATAATTATGTGGTATAAGGTGTTGATCTAAACCAGGGGTCTTCAAGCTTTTTCTGAAGAGGGTCAGATAGTAAATATTATAGCCTTTGTGGGCTATAAGGTCTCTGTTGCAGCTATCAAATACTGTCATTTTAGTGCAAAAGCAGGCATAGACATTACGTAAATGGGTGGAAGCAGCTATGTTCTAATAAAACTTTACTTACAAAAATAAGCAGTCGGCCCGGTTTTGCATACCCTTAACACCAGTGGTTCTCAAGCATATCATGCATTAGAATCTTGGGAAAAGCTTGATAAAACACATTTCCTTTCTCACCTCCAGTTTCTTACTCAATAGATTTGGGGCGAGGGTTCCAGAATTTTAATTTTTAATTAAATCCCAGGTGATGCTGATACTACTGGTCTGTGGACCACACCTTGAGAACCATTCATCTAAATAATTGTGTTTCCTAAACATTGCTGTTTCAACCATTTATTTGTTCATTCATCCATTTATCCATCCATTCAACAAGTATTTATTGAATTTCTGCTAAGTGTTAGTCTCTGCTCTCAGTCATGAGAATATTGTCATGAATAAGACAAATTCTCTGTTCTCATGAGTGGGGGATCCAGACAACCAGACAAACACAAGTATACTTGTAAAATATCTAATATTGGATAGAAATAAGAACTACATAAATAAAGCCAAGAAAAAGGCGAGAGTGGACATAAAGAGAACTATTTTAGGCAGGATAGTCAGAGAAGGTCACTCTGAAGAGATGACATCTCAACATAGATGCAATGATGAAAAGGGATAATTTGGGATAAAAGTAGAGCATTCCAGGCAAGGAAATAGTGAGTATGAAGGCCCTAAGGTGAGAATAAGTTTGTGTTTGAGGCAAACATGAGCAAAGACACCATTGGTTTGAGTGAAGTAAAGATTAGCAGGATTTTAATTCAGAAAAGTGGGGAAAATGTAGATGTTTTAACGATTTGTGGCCCATGATAAAGAACTTGCATTTTATTTTAAGTTTTATGAGAAGACATTGGAGGTTTTCGTGCAGATGAGTGACATGACAGCATTTACATTTTTGAAGCATCACATTGGTTTCTGGGTAGAAAATACCCTGTGTGAGTGGAAACATCAGGGGTTGGGATGAGAATAGGAGGAGAAAGACCAGTTGGAGGGTTTCAAAAAATTCTAGGAGGACTATGTAGTGTCTTGGACCAAGATGAATTTAGCGATGAGTCACAGTTGGATGCAGAATATATTCTGATGATTGAACCTGTAGAATTTGTTGATAAATTGAATGTGCTGTTTTAAGTAAAGAGCAGTATCAAAGATAGCTCTGAGTGTCTGCCTTGAGCTCATTTGAGAAGGGAAGGAAATTAAGACTTTATCTTTAGAATTTTATGTTTGAGATGCTTTTTAGACACTCAAATGAAGTAATCAGGAAGGCAATTAGAGGTAAAAAGCTGCTGATCAGGTGAAAGGTCAAGGCTAGAGATAAAAGATAAATTTGGGACTCATCAACATACTTTTGATGTTTTATATTTAAGGCTATATATCTCAAGGAAATCACCTATGTTGTGGGTGTAGGTAGAGAAAAGAAGGGGGCCAAGGAGTTAACCTTACCAACTTCGAGATGATGGTAAAAGGAAGAGGATCCAATAAAAGAAACAGAGAGAGCATGAAGGGGAGTGTGGTTACTCAGAAGCCAAGTAAAGAAAATGTTTCAAGAAAGAGACAGTCCCTGCCCAGGTAGCTCTATTGGTTAGAGCATCATCCCAATATGCCAAGGTTGTGGGTTCAATCTTCAGTGAGGGCACATACAAGAATCAACCAATGAATGTATAGATAAGTAGAATGACAAAATTGGTGCTTTTTCTCTCTCTCTCTCTCCATTCCTCTCTCTCTTTCTAAAATCAATAAATGAAAATTTTTAAGAAGAGGAGTCATCAAAAGTTACAGGGTGAGAAAGATGAGGACTGAAACTTGATCACTTGGTGATTTTGATAGGAGGGGATGATGTGGAACAGTGAGTGATAAAGCTGTTCAGAACAGAAAAGAAAAAAATGAAAGGACATGTAGATGTGAATGGAATCAACTCTCTCTAAGGTTTTTTGCTTGTGGTAATGCTTTCCTAAATTATATGTTCCCATCCTAAGAACAACTAGAATAGCAGGACTAATTATCAAAACTTCTGCCTGAAGGTATTGGATAGCTAACAAAATGGTAAAGAATAGTAAGTTTTGGAAGAAGAAAGAAACCTATACTGGTAAACACAGCACTGAGGTGTACTTTTCTGTTAGGAGAAAAGGTAGCTGAAAGGTTGGGAATCTGAACAGCACTTTTAACAATCTCAAGAGATTAAGAGAACAAAATATGTAAACCAGAGTATGCCCATGGGGAGAGCCAGGCAGTCACCCTCCACCGGATTTAGAGTTGGAATCCCCAGAATCTAACTTTTAGGAATAAGGGTGAGCCAGAAGTAGTTCATTTGGCAGAAACTGAAGCCCAGCTTCAAGTAAATCCAATCCTTAATATAAAATTAAGGAAAACTCACATTGCTAGTGCCCCTAACTACATTTCAGAAGAAAACACAAATTCTCTCTGGAATAAGATAACATCATTCTAGGCCTTAAATTATTTCTACAATGTCTTAATGTGTAGTGTCAAGCACTCAATAAAATAATGAGCCATAATGGGAGATAAAATGATACAAGTGAAACCAAGGGGGGAAAAAACCTAACAATAGAAACAGGCTGACAGGACCATCGGGCAACAGGCTTATCTTTAAGAGTCTTACTTTGCTCAAGGAGATTAAGAACAGATTGAGCGGTATGACAGACAGTTGGAAGCTATGAGAAAAACCAAATTGAAATTCTAAAACTGAATTTAATTGCTAACTGAAATTAAAAAACTCAATACATGGATTTAATAACTGACTAGACACTGTTGAAGAGAGAATTAGTGACCTAAGGGATAGGTAAAGTGATTACCAGAATGAAGTATAGAGAAAAATAAGGAATGAAAAATACAAAGAAAAGCTGTAAAATAGGCTATAAAGTGAAAACATCCTGCATGAGTAAGTAGAGCCCTGAGAGAAGCCAAGGAGAGAAATGGGACACACGTGAGATTTGGAAAGATAATAACAGAATTTTTCAAATCTGTTGTTAAATAACAAACCAAAGATTCAAGAAGCACTACAAACCTCAACTAAGATAACTAAAAGGAAAACCCGGTTTGCCTAATATAGGAAAAGTACCAAAAATTAAGATAAAAGCAAATAATTGTAAAGTAGCCATAATAACCTCAAGAAACAATAGTTAGAATGAGATTCTTTTCATCAGAAACAATGGAACTTTTTACAACATCCTGAAAGAAAATAACTATCACCTAGATTTCAAAACACCTAAAAGTGTATCTTTTCATAATGAAGATGGAATAGATATTTTCAGACCAAAAACTTGTGAAAAAAAATTTGCCAACAGGCCTGCATTATGTGCTGAAAAGAACACTCAAGATTTTGTTTTTCAGAAAATAGGAAAATGAAACCAGATGGAAGTTAGGAGATTCAGGAAAAAATAAAGAACAACCAAAAATGTAAATGTACAGAAATCAAAAGGATTGTACCAAATGGTAGTTGTAATTCCTATTGGGTCTAAATACACATAGAATTAAAATGTATAACAATAATGTCAAGAGGGAGTCACATAGAGTGAAAACGGTGCCTCTCTTACATTGTATACAAAGAGGTAAAAGTGCTAATTAAAATTAGGTTTGTCTAAGTCAATGGTGACATAATCTCTAGGCAGGGGTGTCCAACCTTCTGGCATCTCTGGGCCACACTGGAAGAAAAATTGTCTTGGGCCACACATTAAATACATCGTGACATGTAATCACACACAAAAAATCTCATAATGTTTTAAGTAAATTTATGATTTTGTGTTGGGCCACATTCATAACCATCATGGGCCTCATATGGTCTGTGGGCCACAGGTTGGACAGCCCTGCCTACAGCAACTTCTAAAAGTAGTGAAAGTGTATAACTGTTTTGAGAGGGAAACTGGAGTAATAAATAATCTCAAAAAATTGAAGAGACAATATAGTAAAGAAAAGATGAACAAAGAATTGGTGAGAAAATAGGAAGCAAACAGTAAGATGGTAGAATGAAGATCATATATTTAATTACATTTACTATATATGACCTAAATGCTGACACTAAAAGCAAAGATTGCCACATTGAATTAAAAAAAAACAACAGCATGACTATGTGTTGCTCTAAAAAGACATATCTCAAATACAGGAAAACAGAAAGGTTGAAAGCAATAGGGTGGGAAAATATATGCTATGCAAATACTAACCAAAAGAAAGCTGAATAGATAAATTAATATCAAAGTAGGTAAATATTTTGAGAAATTTTATTCTAAAGGTTTTCAGAGAAATGGGTCAAGTACTGGAGGGGGACATTAGTTAAAACTAATTTTATTTATTTATTTATTCA
Source organism: Pteronotus mesoamericanus (assembly GCF_021234165.1). Taxonomy (NCBI): domain Eukaryota; kingdom Metazoa; phylum Chordata; class Mammalia; order Chiroptera; family Mormoopidae; genus Pteronotus; species Pteronotus mesoamericanus. The sequence goes on from NW_026555329.1 coordinate 23,091,641, forward strand.
TTCTCACCCAAAGACATGTTTATTGATTATTGATTTTAGAGAGGAAGAGAGAGGGATGGTAGATAGATGATAGATAGATAAATGGTAGGTAGGTAGGTGGGTAGATAGATAGATAGAAAGAGATAGAGAGAAATCTCCATGTGAGAGAGAAACATTGATTGATTTGTTACCTCTCCTATGCACCCTAACTTGGGTCTGAACCCTCAATCTAGGTATGTGCCCTGACTAGGAATCAAACCCATGACATTTCAGTTTATGGGACGACGCTTCAACCAACTGAGCCACACTGGCTCAGTTTAATACTGTGTACTAATGTACATTATTGTTTAATACTGTGTACTAATGGGAATATTACAACATAGAGGGGTAAACTGATGACAGGAAGACATATACAATTCAAAAACAAAATTCTTTGAATAGAAAAAGGATGGGATTCAGGGCTAAAACAGAAGGGTTCATCTTAGGAATGGGGACAATACTCTTTTTTTTTGGTTATAATAAACAGAAAATAAGGGAACCAGATTCATGCACATTTGTAGATATATTTGTTGGTGAGAAGATGAGACAGTTCTCTTCTGATTACATCTATTTACTAGGGAAAGTTTACCAGTTGAGTGTGGGAGAGGTTATTATTGGTTTGAACAGAGGGAAGGTGTAATATAGCAGTTTTCATGAGAGGAAAAACACATTTACTGTGGAAATATGCAAAGAATAGGAAATGTCAAGAGTCCATTTAACCTTTACAATCATTAATTTAAAGTGAGGCTAGTCCGTGTGGCAGTCATATTCTTTTTCCAGACAAGTTCTCCTTCTTCAGTGAAGATCTGGTGTAGGTGGAATTGAATCTATGCTCGGGTGAAGTAAGCATAGTTTCCCTTTATAAATGCTGCACTTCCCAAACCAAAGGAGAGCTTCACCCCTCCCTTTGTCTTCTTTTATGTGTATTGGTAGTAAGGTGGTCAGTGGCTGTAGTGCTGGTTGTGCTGAAAAGCACCTCCCAGCAAACCCTGCCTGACCCCATAGCTGGTTGTACTCTGAAATTAGAATGAGGACTAATTAGCACTTTTGGTTCTCAGCTGTGGGCGTAGTTGCCATATGTGAGAAAATAGGAGTGAACCCACTTTGAACCTTACGGCATCTATACATCTGTCTGCAGAGACAGAACATGAAGATGCACTTAGATTCTATTCTGCCTGGTGAGATTCTAGCTCTAGGGCTTAGAAGGGTAAGTCATCCACCTGACCTGTGGGTTATATCAATATCCCCCTTTATATTATCAATATCCCACCTGTTAGCAGATTTGAGTAGGTTTCTGTGCCTTGCAAATAAGCAATCACTGACAGATCAGTTTCCTCATCTATATAAATGAAGAGAGGTTTTCAAATTGCGCACCATGGAGCCCAAGTTGTCACACACGCTTATGAGCACAATGGAAGAAGTAACAAAAAAAAAAAACAGACCTCCTGGTCCCGTTAGCCCTTTCACCTCTGACCCCCTATCACCTGTGGGGCTTTTGTTAGGGATTTTGCTCAAAAAGGGTTCTATTTTAAAAATTAACATAAAACCTACTCTTCCAGCTCTTATACTGTATAATTCCATAGTGTAGATTCATTTATACATATTTTTGGTGTTAGTACAACTTCAAATTATAATACGAGGTTAGGTTTGAAATCATTTCCCAGGTCGTATGTCGGGGCACGTGTCTATCATTGCGGTATGGTCATCATAGACCCCCAGCTGATCTTCCTGGTTCTCTGACTCTCAGATGTTGTTGAGTCACTCACTGCCTGGTCCACCTGAGGTGCAGAAGTGGGTGTTGATTCTAAGATCAACAGCTTCCTTTCCATTACAATTTTGGCGCCTATGTTTCTTTCCCTTCTCTCTCTTCAGTGTGGTTTACAAATACAGCCATTTTGCTGAGGGAGCCTCATTTCAACGGATTAACAAGCTCATGTGATCTCATCAGTTCAAGTTTTACAGCTGCGTGACCTGGCAACTTGTCCTTGGCCCGGTTCCAATGGGCATCCATTAATAATTCTGGGAATGTCACATACTCAGTAGCAATAAATGGGAGGCCTGGCCAGATGAAAAGGTAGAATTAGCTGAGAAGAAGAAAGTACTGAACTTTAGCCTCAGGTCATGTGTAATGGTCATGTCAGTGATTTATTAATTTATTCAATTATAGGATTATTTTCAGCAAATAAGAGATGAAATAATTTATTACTTCTTCAAAGGGCCTCTTCATAACATCTGGAAAAATTGGCATGAAGAAAGAGGACTTCCAATTAACCAAGTAAACTTAACATTAAATCCAAACTAGGATTTCAACTATCACTTTTACTTTGAAGACTGGTGTTAGAGAAAGGAGCTACTATGTCTTGTTCATTTTTTTGGAAGAAAATTCCAGACTTAATGTTATCAATGAAAATTACATATTTTTGTTATTTGTATTTTTAATTTTATAGATCCCATGCTTAATAGGCCACATTTCTTACAGGCTTTCTCAGACATGCGGTCTAAGTCTGAAAATTGGAGCAGAATCATAAATTTTTTTGTCTTAAACATTAAATGTAACTCATTATTAAAATAGTAAAAGGACATCATTTTAACAGTTTTTATTTTTCTTGTATTTTTATTTTTTGGCTCAACTCATTAAAAAAACATTTTGTTGATTGTATTACAGTTGTCCCAATTTTTCCCATGTGCCCCTCTGCACTGTCCCCCCACCCCCAAGTCCATCTCCACATGGTTGTCCATGTCCATGGATCATTCACACATGCTCTTCCACTAATTCTGTCTCCTTCTTTCCACCATTATCCCCCTCCCCAAGTCCCCTCTGGCAGCTATCAGTCTGTTCCATGTTTCCATTATAAGATCACTATAGAGGAAATGCTTAAAACAAACAAGCAAACAAACAAAACCTTCAGGCAACTTCCTTTTGAGCAGAAAAGGAGGCCGTCTGGGGAAGGCAGGTGTTGCCTCGTCAGCAGCTTTGCTAGGTGCTGTCTGCTGTGCTCCAGGGAGGCTCTGTGTGACTGTCCTCCACAACTGTGTTGTCTAAGAAGTTTTATTTAAAAAATAATCTTACCAAAGGGACAAATACCTTTTCTTCCCACTACCCTAAACCATATGCCTTTCATAGTTATGTTTGTGTATGCTGAAACAAAAAACCCCACACCGCATCCCTTAGCAACTGAGATATTGCAAACAGCCCACACACACTCTTTTTGTCCTGGTTAAAAAATCTGCTTCTCCTGTAGAAATCCCTATCTTGTTCAATGGCATTTCTTTAAGTCATGCAAGGTAGCAGAATCCTAGAAATCCCATTCTAAATGTCTTTTTCCCCTTCTCGCCTCATAATCTATTGGTCATGAATTCATGGAAATTCTGTCCTCTACCTTATTATATTAGCTCTACTCTTTTATCCATCCCCTCTGTCATGACTTCCACTTAAGAACGTATTGTCTCCGTCTGGGGATATTGTGTTGTGTCACTCTTTCCGCCTTCCACCTTGCCCCCACCATCAAATCCATCTCTTGGATAGTCTAGAGAGAGATCTTTCTAAAGTGCAAATATGATCATGTTAAGCTCCTGTTTAAAGTTTTATCGGAGGCTTCCCCACTCCCTGAAACACAAAGTCTAAACTTAGTTTTGTGTCATACAATTACTTTATTGACCTATCTGGCTTGTGTCTTCAGCCAGTCCGGTACTTCCTTCACATTCTCTAAGACTTTATTTAAGACCATTTGCTCACTGTGCTATGTACCTTCCTACTCAATCTGAAGGACTCCTACTTATATTTTAATACCAGGCCAAATAGTTCCTCTTCTTTTGGATCAGTTTCAAACCTTCCTTACTTTGCCCTTTGAAATAGAACTGGCCATTTTTTCCCTTAGTGATACCAGTTAAGTCTAGAATCCATTGCTGTGCTAAAATTGTCTTCGCTTTGAGACTGTGAGTAGGGACTAAGTCAGTTTTATCTTGATATATCCTCTGCCTAGCTCTGGGCTTGGTATATATATGGGAGGAGCTCTACAAATGTTCATAGAGTGAACAAATGGAAATCCAAGCTTATACTAAAATATATTTGTTCTTTTTAAGACTTCTGTTTATAAAAGTATTGCACAACTATTGTAAAAATTTTGGAAAAGATACAGAGTGGATGATCTAGTTTTCAACAGCCTATGAGTACAAACTGACTCTTAATGTATTGTGCTTTACTTACAAAGCTTTTGTAAGTCTAACTTTCTCTTATTACTTGGGATTATCCAAAGGGTTTTTTCTGTGTTTCAGAATAGGCCTGTTGTTAATACGACAGCTAACAGAGACAGGACTCCAATAACCAAGCCAGAACTCAGCTGTTGTCCTTGAAAGCTTCATTAAAGTGCCACTTCAGGTTGGAACCCTGTTCCCAAGCTGCAGCCTCTATGATGCCTTGGTCCCGGGAAGGATAAAACTTGACTTCTTCCTCTCACTGCTGGAGATGCTGACATTTTGCCATCTTGCAGTGCGGGTGAGAGCACTGCATCTCAGAGCTGGTTGGTTGTATGTGTCATGCTGAGTTAAGTGGGTCCATAGTCCCCCTGCTGCATCTGGTTTGTACTTCTAAAGCCCAGGATTCCTTTTTCTTTTGTGAATTATTTCTCCAGGGCACTATTGTCTTCTGTTTCTAATTGTGCTACTTTCAACTCCTTCCTTCAATAGCTGCAGACAGGTCTCTATAAATCTGAGCCCAAACAGTGCATAGACTTAAATTCATACTCCAGAAATCTGCTTAGCTTCTATGAAATAAGTATCCTTTGTAATGGAACAGCAACAAAAAAAACCAGACTCCACTCAATGAATATACTAATTGTTTTTCCTAATTTGTACCATTAACTCTATTGCCATTATAATAAATGATTTACCCACATAAAAGGGAAGGTTTGTGTTTAGTTTTGATAATTTTGAAAAACCTCTGAAGTTTGTTGGGTTAGAGAGTCCTGATAGTAGATGTAGAGAGTGCTCTTCGGGGAACTGGTTCACGGCCTGTTTTTGCCAGTAGGCTAAGAGAAGTTCGACTAAGTGGTATGTAACTCAGATGGAGAAAACGAACTTGACCTTTTCTCCTGAATACCTTGAATTTTATTTTGTCTGCCTGTGTATCTGTATTATTCTGTTGCTTTACTTGTGCTAGACATAATCTGCATAATTTTTGGTGAGATGGTCCATGAATCACACCCTATTTACCAGAGAATGGGAGTTCTTTAACAACAATCATAAACCCTGGATATACCTGTGTGGTAGATTCAGATAATATATTTTTTCATGGCTCATGATACCTTTTAATGAGTAGTAAGTACTAGGATTTCAAAGTCCTTTATTATTCATAATGTTATGCAGTATGACAACTCAGATATGATTATTTAACTTTACTGAATATAGGGAATGTGCTGAAGATTATTTTTATTTCTTGCTTTGAATCAACTCTGAAAGGAAGTACACATATTTCAAACTCATCACTCAGAAAGTAAGAGATACATTAAGACCGTCTGTGGTCATTTTATTAAACAAATACAAATTTGAAATGTTTATGATCAAATATATAAAATTTGAACAAAAATGTTGTAAACAGTGATCCTACAACTGGGAAGACATCTCAATTTTATTAATATTTGTGACATCTTCCCAACCATGTCTAATCTTCAGTATCTTCTTTCTCAAGCATGGCAGGAATAGTATGGCTTTACATATCAGGACAACAATTGGAAGGAAAACAGCTATCATAAAAGTTGGAGGTGTATACCATACAAATTGTTTTATATCTACCCATTTATTCCAGGCAAAAATCAATGCATGTATTGTGCCCAGTAGAAGGGAAACAATTCCCAGCTTGCTCTGCAAAAGAAAAAAAAATTCTCTTGGTAAAGATTAGTTTGATAAGAGTTTATTCTATCCTACTTCATCTGGATCTATTCTGTTGCTTAGGAATTCTTTCATTCATCTGTAATTGTTTTCCTATTACATTTCTCAACAATGTCCACTCACATCTTTTCATTCTTTTTTATATGGCTGCATGTTACCCCTACTTGAGGGTAATGCCTTCATCTCTAGGCTATTTCAGTTAAGAAAATGTACAACCATACTCCTTTCAGCTAATCCACAACACTGTCTTCCCTTTCTCCACACTTTGTTCATCTCTTTCATGACATTTATTTTGTGATGGTCTGTCTCGTGCATTTGCCTTAATTCTGCCTACCAAGAGACATCTAAAATCAGGGACTCTGTCTTTCCCAGCACAGGATCCCTACAGAATCAACACAATGATTTGTGCATTTTAGGTGTTCAATAAACAGTGCTGGGTTGACTGAAGATTAGTGCAAAAATCAATTCGACTTCAGTGATCTTTATTAATTAATTGTGAAGGCAACTAAAGTGATTGACTCTGATTTTGGTTTGTGAATACTAAAGTGAATGAGCTTGGCCTATGTTAAAAAAACCCCAAAAACCAAATATTCTGATAAAGTGGAAAAACAGCAACAATTATTTCAATGTTTGAACAAAACAGACATGAAAATGTCAAAAAAAATTTCAGCTCATATTGGGATACTCGGCACCACCCTGATAAAGTTGCTTAAAAATAGTTGTTCATCTAAATAATTCTATGGCATCCTGGTAATAGCTCTTCTAGAAAGCTTTTGACTGCTTTTCACTTCCTGGAAATGGTCATTAGCCTGCCAGAACAAATCCAACTCATAATTATTCAGTAGTAAGTACTCTTAAGCTCCAATGAATATAATCCAATAGTTATGTTTCTACTTTCAGATATAACTCTCCAATGTAGATCGGAGAGTAATCAGTTCTTGGATTGTAAATGAAAAGTTTCTAGGTTATTAAAAAGTACATGTGACTGGTGGAAGATTAAATTTACCAAATGTGTATTGTATACTTATTATGAGCTAGGTGTTGCGCACATAGTGAAATGGGCCCAGTCCTCAAGATGCAGTGCTTGAATTACTGATGAAATTTGAAAAGTGGTGTTCAGCGTCTGTGTGACAGTCAGAGCAATGACAGAAGAAAGTTGTTTCTTGGGCAACAGAGAACTTTGTTGGCTATCAGGCTGAACCTACAAAGTTAGCAAATACTGCATTTGGCAAATATGGCACCCTCTCTAAGCCACGTTGGAATAATTCGGATGAAGACATATTTTTTAGCCTCATCAGATGTCCTGGTAAAAGTGTTTGTAGGAGTATATGTAGGAACATGCAGAAAGGATAGTGGGGAATGTCTGATTTTGTGGGAATTTCCAAAGACATCTACCCATACAAACTAAAGCTATGTGATTTAAAAAATCTTGGTAGAGCTTATGACTTAATTAAATTGAGTACTTTGAATCTTATTTGACATCGATCCCCCTGTGAATTCTGGCATGTAAATCTTTTTAGGGTGTAATTTACTACTAGGAGATTAACCTTAGCAAATCTGAAATAGCCTGAATTCCAAGGATATTGAGAAGCAATAGTGAGTAAGCTACATAAAATGTAACTTGGAAAAAAGCAGCATTTAAAATTAGGTATTAAAATACCTTTGGTAGATAAAACTCCGTATTTCAAAGAGAGATGACTTTTTATGGATAGTACAATGCTGTGTAACTTAAAAGGCATGTACAAAATTAGGCAATAGGCAAGAGAGTATTTTTATTTGGGGGGAACTAAAAAAACATAAATATTAAATTTCTAAAATATCACATTTATAATTATTAGATGTGTAGCAAATTGTCTAACAAATTAGAAATATTAGAAATATTTTCCTTTGAGTAATGCCTTTTATCTATGTCTAGAGAACACTCCTATTTAGCGGCAATAGGGACAAGTGATAGGTGAGCACATTATTAATTGAAACAAGTGTAAGATCTTTGTTATTGGAAAACCATTTGTTATTATTACTATTTTTTATCCTCACCTGAGGACCCTTTTTTCATTGCTGTTTTAGAGAGAGAAGGAGGGAGAGAGAGAAACATCAATGCGAGAGAGAAGTTTGGTTGCCTCCTGTATGTGCTGGGACTGGGGATCAGCACTGTGTCCAGGATCTTATGTGTTTGGACCAGGAGTCACACGTACCTGTGTCTAGACCGGGAATCGAACCCACAACCTTTGTTACAGGACGATGCTCCAACCAACTGAGCCACACTGGCCAGGGCCATTTGTTATTTTTTTACAGGGTAAAGTCAATATACTTGATGCTATTATAAGCACAACCAGAAGATTTACCTCTCTGAGGGAACAGAATCATTTTATATATTGTTTACCTGAATATAGTGAAATTCTCTCCACGTCAAAGAGTCACTCACAGATGGAATTGATGTCACAGCCAAGAGTGCCAGTATTGCAAGTGTCACAATTCCCAGAGACACGTAAATTTCCATTCTCCAAACATCATGCTCAATCCAGGCATCTTCTTTATTTTGTTGGACCTACCAGAGGGTGAAAAAGAGGATAGAACGTAAAGAACATTTAGTTCCTGTATAACTTCTATACTCCCTCTGGCCACTGTGGAGGGCCTGATAACTAGGGGTCTCTACAAAATTCTAACTTGTTTTTGCATTTCTCTAAAAAAATGACATAGGAGCTGTTAATCACTTTCCCTGAATACAACATTGATATAATCTACTTATATAATAATTTAATTGTTAGAATTATAATGTGCAGGCACATGTGGTAAATAAGCACAAAATAAGAAAAATTACTACTAAAAAGTAATTTTGTGAGGGTGGTAGAAAAATGGAAATGTTAGCCTGTCCATGAACAAAGTATTTGTTTATGTTGTTAAAGTTATAGTTTACTGCTTTCAGCTTAAAATCAATTCCTCAATGTAAAGCTATACAAGCAAGCCCCAATATAATAATAAAACATTTTAAAAATGCAGATTATGTGCTCAAACAGAGTTTCAACAGGGATTTGAGGTATGGATATTAACACGACCAAGAGTTAATCTGTGAGGTGACTTGGGCTTTCTGGTATAGTGATATTGTCAATCTCGTTATCCTACCTGTTGATATGCCCAATTTAGCAACTTGTATCTGTAGGATCTCCTCATTGGATAGGATAAACTATAAATTGCATGCAGTACAGCAAAAAAGAAACTGAGAAGCCCAAATTGCTTTCTTGTTACCATCCACCTGTCCAGCCAATGTGGAAATTTCTTATACTTGGTTCCATTACGGAGCTGTACAACTGCTGCTATCACACCTGGCAAATACACCAGCGCCAAGAGGGTGATAGAAACCATTGGCAAGACTTTGTTGATGACCAGGATTGGAATTTTATAAAAATACTGTTGATGGGAAGTTACAAAAGGGTGAATTACTTCCCTCAGGAAAGTGTAAAGAAAAGTCAGAGATGATACAATAGCGGCAATTTTAATCGGCAAGCGCCACTCTGGGAAGAGTTCCTGTTTGTGCTGAAACTTTTGCAAAAGCACAGGTCCTTTCAGCATGCTGGTCTCTCCTGAGGCCTTATTCTACAAAGAAAAGAAATAAACACCTTAAAATTAAAACAATGGGATTTCCTTAAACTAATTACTTATTGTTCATTGTGCTTATTCAGAACCTTGCTTTTGGATACTATTTAGCTGAAGAGATGGTATAGTTTATGTAGCACTGATCTAAGGTTCTCTTAGCTACATTGGGGATCTCCATTAATTTTTGTTACTCAATTTTCAAAATAAATACATTCTTCAGATATCTCCACTAAAGGGTAGGTCACTGTGTTTATCTTCAAGGCATAAAAGGATTAAAAATAATGTAAATGGGAAACTAAAATGGAAAAACAAACAAAAAATGTGGTAATCTTTGGTAAAAATAATAAACATAATTTTCAACAGCTATGTTTGTTTTTTAATATTTTTATTGCTTCCTGGGTAACTCTTGGCAAAGAAGGAAGAGTGAATTCCTCACTAATTCAGATACAGAAGATCAGGAATAATACAGTCATTGCTAAAAGAAAAGAACTATAATTTCTATCATGTAGTCTTATACTTTGATTTTATATTCCTAAAATATTTCAGTTGTGTAAATACTGGCAGACAAATAGTCTATTAGAAGTACACAGGCTATATGAGCAGTTAAATCCCACCGGGATAATCTATTTCCTGAGAAAGTTACCATTCTTTACCCAGTTGTATTTCTAGTTAGTTACAAAAGAGGGTTTCTTTGAATGTTTTGTCATTTCCCTAGCTGACTCATATATCAGCAGATTAAAAAAAAACAACCCTCAAACTGAGAAATTATATCAGGGTATTTCATATTGTGTTACTTTATGACTAAATTGACTTTCTCATCCAATATGTTATTCCTCATTTTTTATAGCTCTATTTGTAGCACCATAACATTTTAATGCTCAAAATATTAGTGGCTTTTTTGCTCATTTCCTCATTTTATGCATGGTAACTTTACTTCACATAGTTCTCTATAATTTTAGGTGTTTAAAAATGACCTCTCACCACTTGAATTTTACTTTTGGTAATAAATCACTGTTACATCCAGTACTTTTTTCCAATTACTCCATTTAGAAGGGAGTTGAGCATGATATAGCATTTCTCATTTCTTCACATCAAAACAATCTGAGTACTATCAACTGAGATCAATCTTCTGGTTAAAGGTAGAGAGTTATGAAACAGTAAGTAGGACAGTGAACTTGAAAAGTAAAAATGATTTTATTGTACTTTTTTAGGCACAGCTAAAGTTTTAATGGAATCGCTTTGGCCCAAGCAGAGGCAGTTCCCAGGTGACTCGAGTGTGTACGAACCCCAAGAAACTGGGGGATTTCTCTGGGTCACCAAAATGATTTTATTTCTGCATAAATTTTTATAGAGTATGTGCTTATAATATCTTAATTATTTTTCTCATTACAGTAATTAAGGTAAAATAAATTTCTGTTAAAATTGCAGTTGAGACCATTTAGGAAGGTAAAAAGAATTTGAAACCCCAAATTCCTAACACTTTTTCAGTTAATAATGTAGTCAGAAACATTTACTCTTGAGTGGGGCAAAAGTAGGACCAGTGATTCTTATTCTAAAATTGAATTTATTTGGTTAAACAGTGAATCATTAATTAACTTGATGACCTCTTGGTAAGCCGCCATGGTACCTATTAAACAATGCAGGCTTGCAAAACTACTGTTACATGGGCATTGGTGATTCTTCTGAAACACTCATAGAATGTTGGAAAAAACTGGAAGGGCTCTGGAGATGATATGGTCCAACTCTCTCACTTTACATATAGACCAAGACCCAGGATTTTCAGTGACTCATTCAAGGTTATTCAGCTAAGTCCATGGCACTCAGTCAAGGTATAATTTCTCTCCTATATGACACTGCCCTTCACCCATCACAATATCCGTGGCATGAATCAGAGTGAAAGTATCAGCAGACTAAGGTGAAAAATCACTTTAACTACACTATGAGCTACAGAACAGCATTTGAGTTATGTTTATAGATTTTAATTATTGTTATTTTACCAAATAATCGTCGTCTTCTAGATTTCTCCTAGGTTTCATTTTCCAAACTTCTTGGTTTGTGATGTTTTGTTGAATTTCCATTAATTCTATAAAATATGGCTTCAGCCACCTATGAAAATAAAAAATAATTGTCTTATTCAAGTCTATGCTCGTTATGATATTGTTTGATAGGGCAATATGAACAATTTACTCAAATAAGGTCTAGAGGGGCAGATAAAGTGCAATTAAAATACAGTTGATGACTGATTTACACATTTAACTTCACATTATAATCCGTACGAGTCTCAAACCAGGCCCCTTGTGCCAATAGCAACTGCTTTGCTTTGTTCAAGTAGCCTTATGGCATTTGACCCAGGTGTCTATACAGAACACAAAGGGTTGGGCATTGCCCTTCATTTCAGGTGCACATTTAAAGGAAAGCCAACTCCCCTCAAAGGTCAACAGAATTAAGAACTCATTTTTCTGAGAGTAACAGTGTTATCACATAGAGGCTGGAGTTAGCTGACATAAGATTCTATCTCAGGAAGTTGTATTTAATAGGCTTTCGGTGTTGACACTAGAATCTGACACAATAACAACATGATTTTATGGGCCCATGTATTTGAGTTTCAGACAATTAACAAAATGGACACTCTTGGTAAGGTGAACCCTGATAGTGGCATAAAGGACTGAAAGGTGGTATTTTCAGAGTCATTTCCCCATTGTAGTAACACTCATTTTTGTTGGTAAAACATGAATTGCTGGTATATTTCCACTGGGGTTGTTGAGTTGTGTTCAATCACTGACATGCTCCCTGTCCTGGTCAACCCTGTGGAAATTCATTTTGTCAAACTTCCTACCCTGTAAAGGAATCTTCTCCTTAACACCCATCACAGATCCTCATTTAGGCTTGGGGTTTTTAGGAAAGAGAAACATAATGTCATAATATTACTCACTGTTCTAAAGCTGTTTTCAGACGAATACATTGCCAATTTGTACATACTTACTGAAATTCCATGAAAAAAGCAGATTAGATACACAACAATTTGATCGAGAGAACACAGTCCAACTGTTTCTGAATTTTAGATCACCTACAATACTTCATTAACTGGAAAGTTGTTTTCAGGAATATTTTAAAGTACTTAAAAACATTCTCCAAACTTTTAAAGGTTTGATCTTCACAAAGAATACAGAAGAGCCATCTTTACAGAATGCCAACTTGCCTTTGTTGACATTCTCCATATATTAGTTATTTTGAAATTTCACAATATTCATGCTGCGAATATTTGTTGTTTTTGGTCTGCCCACCTTCTTTTCCCCTTTAAAAAATTATATGAAACATTTCCTCCATTTGGAGAAATGTGCCCCCCTCTCCCCCCACACACACCTTGACCATAGATGCCGGCATATGACTTACTCTGTGCTAATCACAGTGCTCTATTCCTTTGATCACACTGATTGGTTTAGAAATGGCACATAACCCTCGTTGAACCAGAAGAGTCCTTCTTTGAGATTTACACATGGAAGTGAAGATAAAGAGGATGTGTCTAACATTTTAAGTGGTTTACATGCTGTAAGGAGAAAGATGTCTTTAATAAAACAGAAGAAAACTCAAACACAGAAGCACAAGCAAGAAATAGGGACACAGAGGAGTACTCGTGGTATATTTTAAGAATTTAGAGTCCCTGAGACTAGATTCTGAATTTTTCAGTTACACAAACTGATACATTCCCTTTTATTGCTTAAGTTAGTTTGAGCTGGTTTATAACATTGGCATTTGAAAAAGTTCTGAGTAAGGTATATGCCAATCAAAGTACACAAATGGAACTACATCCAACTAAAAAGTTTTTGCACAGCAAAGGAAAACACCAACAAAATAAAAAGACAACCCACGGAATGGGAGAACATATTTGCCAATACTTTTGATAAGGGGTTAATATCCAAAATTTATAAAGCACTTACAAAACTCAACACCAAAAAACCAACAACCCAATTAAAAAATGAGCAAAGGACCTGAATAGACTCTTCTCCAAGGAAGACATACAAGTGGCCAATAGACTTTTGAAAAGGTGCTCAACATCACTAATAATCAGAGAAATGCAAATTAAACCCACAATGAGATGTCACCTCACATCTGTCAAGAAGGGCTGTGACCAATAAATCAACAAACAACAGGTGCTGGTGAGGGTGTGGTGAAAGGGGGACACTTTTGCACTGTTGGTGGGAATGCAGCCTGGTGCAGCCCCTGTGGAAGGCAGTGTGGGGACACCTCAAAAAATTAAAAACGGATCTGTCTTTTGACCCAGTGATCCCACTTCTGGGAATACATCTGAAGGAACCTGAAACACTAATTTGAAAGAACATATGCATCCCTATGTTCATTGTAGCGTTACTTACAATTGCCAAGATAGGAAACAGCCCAAGTGTCCATCAGTAGAAGAGTGGATAAACCTACTATGGGACATTTACACAATGGAATATTACTCAGCCGTAGAAAAGAAGAAAATTTCACCCTTTGTGACAAGTATGGATGGAGCTAGAGAACATTATGCTAAGTGAAATAAGCCAGTCAGAGAAAGACAAATGCCATATGATTTCACTCATACATGGAATCTAACGAACAAACAGAACTAATAAGCAAAACAGCGACAGAGGAATAGGTGGAGGGCAGATGACAGCTGGTGGGGGAGGGGGAAGGTTAGGGGATAGAAGGTTAAGCAAAAAGGAAAAAGGATTCATGGACATAGGTAACAGTGGGGTGACTGCAATGGCGAGGAGGGTTTAAAGGGACTAAATGGTAATGGAAAAATACAATAAAAAAATAAAGCATATGCCAATCATCAAGTATTAGGAACTCAACTCTATGACACACACTGAAGAGGAAAACGTGAGTGAGATTTCATGCCTGCTCTGGAGGAGCTTACGGTATTTTTCCTCAAGAAGTATTATTCCATATCTTTTGGTGATTTAGCCAACATTGTAAATAGAATAACCTGGGGTGTGTATGTGTCTAGGAACAGAAGTTTTATTTACTGTAATAAAACAAGAAATTATTCACACTATTTAGATGTATTTAACTCTGTGAGTTGCAGGATGGCAAAGATGTTAACACCCACATCTACACTTATTCAATATTAACTCATTAACTATAGCGTGAACAACCTCAGGCAGTGGGAATACCAAGTTAAATGAGATGAAGCCTCTGCTCTAGAAAACGTCACAATCTAGGAGGGACGGCAGACTTTTCAACAACGAAGCGCACGGTTGTGTAATGAATCCTAAAGGAAGACAAAGTTTTCTGACTGTGGCATGGGAAGGGTGAGGGCTCTCTTCTAGACCGGGTCCTGGGGTATCTAGCAAGTTGGCCCTTTTTGCTGATTTTTGAGGGCCCCTTTAAGCACAATGTGAAGAGCAAGGACACAGAAAAGCCCAGAGCACTGAGGCAGCTTGTTGACTCTGTGGCCCACAGTCAACTTTGTGCCCAGAAGCCAAGAAAATAAAATGTCAGTCAAATAAATATGTTGGTTTCCATCAGGCATTAACCAAATATATAATTTAAATTCTACATTAAAATTTTTGTATGGAAAAAAAAATACGGGAAACAGCAGTGTTCAGATATTAGGAACTCCAGAATTTGACCCAAAGTTCCCTAACTTTCATCCCTGCTAAAAAAGCAAATAATATTTTGATGTGACTGTTCCATTTAGCTGTAAAAGGACTGCTAACTTCATGTTCCTGATAAATATTGACACAGCCCAACTGACTCATGTTTATGTTGAAGAGTTCAGAATATGAAGAAACTCAATGACTAGAATACATCGTGGCTGCATTGCATTTCCAAACTTATATTTTCATGTACACACTTTCGTCACCACATTTAGCTATGGGAAGGAGAGATATTTTTCCTCACAGGGCTGTTTTAAAGCACTGTATCTTCCTTGTACTTAACATTCTGTGCTAAATGAAATGATGTCTTATTAAATATCAGGATGTTGAGAGAGAGAGAGATGTGTGTGTATGTATATACATACATACATACATATATTTACAAAAAGAACAGAGTAAGAAATTTGGAAGTGTCTGTAAATTTTACCTCTACAAGTCCCATCCAGTGGATTTGACCCATAACATAGATAAATAAAGCCTTGATCCACTGTCTGGAGGGAACTTAAACCGCAATCCAGATCTTGAAAGAGTCGGACTGACGTTCCAAGCACTTGAAATGAAACCTTTCTGTTACTAAGAAACCTGAAGACAAGTTGCACGATTCTAAGCACTGTGTACCAATGCGATGCAAACTCGTGGTGATTTTGCCAAGTTGGTAAACTTGCCAGCAGAACCCTAGCTTAGGACAAACTTAATAGCCCATCACAGCTCCTGAAACTCCGGCGAAAAGGCTTCGTTGTGAGTCCCTGGCTTCCAGCCCCTGGACCGGCCACAGCGGAGCGGTGTGTTCCCGCGGAGCGCGGGGCTGGAAGGCAGCGCGCCTTGGAGTGGAGCAAAAGGGGCGGATTGAGCTGCGCTGGCCCCGGGGCGCCACCGCCTCGGTCCCACCGCGACTTGCCGCCCGCTAGAGCCCGCGCGAACCTGGGAGCCGGCGTGGCCTCGCAGGGACGCCCGCAGTCGGGAAGAAGCGAGCCAGAATGATTCAAGGGACTCACCCGCTTCTGGACGTGACCTGACGGTTAAGTCGGCTCCACGGCAGCAGTTCGGCGGCACCAGCCCCACGCGGCGCCGCTGCCTGAAAGCCCTCAGCCCACTTCCCCGCCCCAGACCCCGCCTCCGTGTCACCCGCCGGTGCAGCGCCACCTATGGATGCCTCGCGTCCTTACAGCTCCTGCCGTGGGTGGACTATCCTCAGGTCCCACAGGCCAAATTTAAGATTTCCCTTCTGTTGCAACCTGGCCAACCCGTTTTTTTCCATCTCTCAAATAGGCCTGTCCTCTGCCTGAGGTCAGCTACAGTCCTCCCATGCCTCGCCTTTTTTTTGAGCTCCCAAATAATGAACACTAGTGCAATGGTTCTCCAACATTAACGTGTATCAACCGTAGGGTTTATTAGAACACCAATTTGAATCCCCCTGGCACACTCACACATGCACGTACGCGCACACGCTTTCCTGTTCAGTAGGCCTAGGATGGGGCCTGAGATTCTGCGTTTCTAACAAATTCTCAGCATATGCAGAAGCATGCTTAGATCACACTTTGAGATGGACTATTTTAAGGCGCAGTTAGCTCATTTTTACTTTTTTTCTACTGAATTTATTGCAGTACAGGTTTCAAGTGTACAGCTCAGTAAAACATCATCTGCACCCTGCTTCATTGTAAGCCCATCACCCCAGTCTTTTTTACCCCCTGTCACACAAACTGTCGTCTGTGTCTGTGTTTTATGCATAGCATAAGCAATATATGTACGTATATGTGTATATATATGCACATATACGTACATATATACATACAAATATATATCTACACACAAATATATGTCCATATATATTTGCTTAATGCCTTCACTTTTTTCATCTAGTCCCCCACTGCCCCTCCCCTCTGAGGCTTAGTCTGTTCTGTGTATCCATGCCTCTGTTTTTTGTTCATTAGATTCCACTTATTAACTGAGATCACATGCTGATGTTTATGGTGTTTGTCTTTCTCTGACTGGCTTATTTCACTCAGCATGATAATCTCCAGGTCCATCCATGCTGTCAAAAAAGATAAGATTTCCTTTTTTTTAAATGGTGGAGTAGTATTGTATTGTGTAAATGTGCCACAGCTTTTTTTATCCACTCATCTGCTGATGGGCCCTTAGGCTGTTTCCAGCATTTGGCTATTGTAAATAATGTTGCTATGAACATAGGGGTGAATACAGTTTTTTGAATTGGTGTTTTGAGATTCTTAGGATATATTCTTAGAAGTGGGATCTTTGGGTCAAAAGGAAGTTCCATTTTTAATTTTTTGAGAAAAATCCGTACTGTTTTCCACAGTGGTTGCACCAGTCTGCGTTCCCACCAACAGTGCATGGGGATTCCGTTTTCTCAACATCCTCACCAGCACTTGTTTGTTGATTTATTGATGATAATTATTCTGTCAAGCATGAGGTGATATATCATTGTGGTTTTAATTTGCATTTGATTTGATCAGTGATGTTAAGTATCTTTTTAGATGCCTATTGGACATCTGCATGTCTTCTATGGAGAAGCATCTATTCAGGTCCTTTGCCCATTTTTTAATTGTATCATTTGTCTTCCTGGTGTTGAGTTGTATAAATTCTTTATATATTTTAAAAAATTAACCTCTTATCAGATGTTTCATTGGTATATATAGTTTCCCATATGTAAGTTTCCTTTTCATTTTGTTGATGGTTTCTTTTGTTGTGTAGAAGCTTTTTAGTTTGATGTAGTCCCATTTGTTTATTTTTCCCTTTGTTTCCCTTGCCTGAGAAGATATATTGGCAAAACTATTGCTATGAGAGATGTCTGAGATTTTATTGCCTATGTTTTCTTCTAGAATTTTTATGATTTTGTGACTTAAACTTAAGTCTTTTATATATTTTGAATTTATTCTTGTGTATGGTGTAAGTTGGTGGTTTAGTTTTATTTTTTTTGCATGTATCTGTTCAATTTTCCCAACATCATTTATTGAAGACACTGTCTTTACTCCATTGTATGCTTTTGCCTTCTTTATCAAATATTAATTGACTATAAAGGTGCAGGTTTATATCTTGGCTGTCCTGTTCCATTAATCTATTGGCCTGTCCTTATGCCAGTATCAGGCTGTTTTGATTACAATGGCCATGTAGTAGTTTGACATCAGGTAGTGTGTTTCCTCCAACTTTGCTCTTCTTTCTCAAGATTGCTGATTTTATTCAGTGTGTTTTTTTGGTTCCATATACATTTTGGGAATATTTATTCTAGGCCTGTGGAATATGTATTGGTATTTCAATAGGAATTGTGTTAAATTTATAGATTGCTTTGGGTAGTATGAACTTTTTAATGATGTTAATTCTTCTAAGCCAATAATACAGTATATGCTTCCACTTATTTATATCTTCTTCAGTTTCTTTCCTCAGTATCCTATAATTTTCTGAGAACAGGTATTTTACCGCCTTGGTTAAATTTAATCCTTGGTAACTGATATTTTTTGGTTTCAATAGTAAATGCGATTGTTTTGTTAATTTCCATTATTAATGTATAAGAATGCCACCAATTTCTGGATATTAATTTTGTATTCTGCCACTTTGCCAAATTCGTTTATTAGTTCTAGTAATCCTTTTGGTGGAGTCCTTAGGGTTTTCTATGTACAATATTGTGTCATCTGACAATAATGACAGTTTTATTTCTTCCTTTCCAGTTTGGATGCCTTTTATTTCTACTTGTCTGACAACTGTGGCTAGAACTTCCAGTACTATATCAAATAACAGTGGCAAAAGTGGACATCTCTGTTTTGTTTCTGATCTTAGGGGGAATCTTTCAGTTTTGCCCATTGAATATGATGTTGGTAGTAGGTTTTTTGTATATGGCCTTTATTATGTTGAGGTATGATCTCTCTGTTCCCATTTTGTTGAGTTTTTATCATAAATGGGTGCTGGATTTTATAAAATATAAATGCTTCTTCTGCATCTATTGATATAATCATGTGATTTTTATTCTCATTTTGTTTGTGATGCATCATGTTTATTGATTTGCAATATTGTACCAACCTTGCACCCCAAGAATAAATTCCACTTGATTATGGTGTACGGTCTTTTTAATGTATCGCTGGATCTGGTTTCCTAATAGTTTGTTGAGGATTTATCATTTATGTTAATCAGGGATATTAGTCTATAATTTTCTTTCTTTTTAGTGTCTTTATTTGGTTTTGGAATTAGGATGATGCTGGCCTTATAAAATGAGCTTCAAAGTCTTCTCTCTTTAGTTTTTGGATTAGTTTGAGAAGGGTAAGCATTAGTTCTTTGAATGTTTGGTAAAATTTGCCTGTGAAGACATTTGGTCCAGGACTTCTGTTGCTGGGAGTTTTTTGATTGTTGCTTTGATTTTATTAGTTTTAATTAATTTATTCAGTTTTCAAAAATTTTACCTGATTCAATTTTGGAGGACTGTATATTTCTAGAAATTTATCCATTTCACCCAGATTGTCTGATTTGTTGTTACATAGTTGTTCACAGTATTGTCTTATAATCTTTTGTTTCTGTGGAGTCAGTTGTTACTTCTCCTCTTTCATTTCCCATTTTATTTATTTGTGTCTTCTCTTTTTTTTCTTGATGAGTCTGGTTGAAGTTTCTTCAGTCTTGTTTATCTTTTCAAAAAGACAGCTCTTGGTTTCATTGATCTTTTGTATTGTGTTTTTAGTCCCTATGTCATTTATTTCCACTCTGATCTTTATTATTTCCTTCTTTTTATTTACTCTGGGCCTTGTTTGTTGTTTTTTTCCAAGTGCTTTTAGGTATAGGGTTAGATTGTTTTTTGAAATTTTTCTGGCTTCTTGAGGTAGGCCTGTAATGCTATATGAACTTCCCTCTCAGGACTACATTAGCTGTGTCCCATAGATTTGAGGTTTTTGCATGTTCATTTTCATATGCCTTTTGATTTCTCCCTTGATCTCATTGTTAAATTATTCATTGTTTAATAACCTGCTATTTAGATTTAGCCACCATGTGTTTGAATGTTTTTCAGTATTTTTATTGTAGTCATTCTTCTAGTTTTACAACATTGTTGTCAGAGAAGGTGCTTGATATAACTTCAATCACCTTGAATTTATTAAGACTTATTTTGAGTTGTAACATGTGGTTTATCTTTGAGAATGTTCCAGTGCACTTGAGAAGAAAGTATATGTTGCTGCTTTGGGATGAAATGCTCTGTAAATAATAATTAAATCCATTTGATCCATTGTGCCATTTAAGGTTGCTCTTGCCTTGTTGATATTTTTTCTGGAAGTTCTATCCATTGATGTCGGTGGAGTGTTAAAATCCCTTACGATGACTGTATTACTGTCAAATCTCCATTAATGTGCACCAAGATTTTCTCTATACATTTGCATACTCCTATATTGGGTGCATATATGTTTACAAGAGTTATATCCTCTTGTTGGATTGATCCCATTAGTATTATGTAGTGACCTTTGTCTCTTGTTACTGCCTTTATTTTGAAGTCTATTTGTCTGATATAAGTATAGATAACTCAGCTTTTTTGTTGCTTCCATTTGCATGGAATATTATTTTCTATCCCTTCACTTTCAGTCTGTGTAGATCTTTTGTTCTTGGGTGGGTGTCTTATAGACAGCATATATATGGGTCATGTTTTCTTATCCATTCAGCTACCCTATGTCTCTTGATTGGTACATTTAGTCCATTTACATTTAAGTTAGTTACTGCCATTTTACTCTTTATACTTATATTCCTCTCTCTCTATTTCTTCTTCTTAAAGCACTACCTTGAACATTTCTTAGAATACTGGTTTGGTGGTAATGAGCTGCTTTGTTTTTTTAATTTTTTTTGTCTATGAAGTTCTTTATTTCACCTTTAATTTTAAATATAACTTTGCTGAGTAGAGTAGTTTTTGTTGTAGGCCCTTGCTTTTCATCACTTGACTATTTCATGCCAATTTCTTCTCACCTGCAAAGTATCTGTTGAGGAATTAGCTGAAAGCTTGTATGGGAGCTCCCTTGTAGGTAACTAACTATCTCTCCCTTGCAGCTTTTAAGATTCTCTCATTTTCATTAATCTTTGCCATTTTAATTATGTTGTGTCTTGGTGTGGACCTCTTTCAGTTCATCTTAATTGGGACTCTCTGTGCTTCCTAGACTTACATGTCTATTTCCTTTACCAAATTAGCCATTATTTCTTTGGACAGGTTTTCTATCCCTTGCTCAGTCTCTTCTCCTGGTATCTCTATGATGCAGATGTTGTTATGTTTGATGTTTTCCCAGAGGTCCCATAGACTTTCCTTATTTTTTAAAATTATCTTTTCTTTTTCGTGCTCTGCTTGAGTGCTTACTATTATCTTGTCCTCCAAGTAGCTGATTTGATCCTCTGCTTCATCTAACCTGCTGTTGATTCCTTCTAGTACATTCTTAATTTGAGATATTGTATTTATTTCTGTCTGGCTCTTTTATATGGTTTCTGTGTCCTTTTTAATGTTTACTATCTCTTTGTTAAGGTTCTCACTAAGATCATCTATTCTTCCCCTAAGGTCCTTAAGCATCCTTATAACTATTGTTTTAAACTCTGCATCTGGTATTTTGATTGCTTTCATTTCATTCTTTTTCTGGGGATTTCTCTTGTTTTTTCATTTGCAGCATACTTCTTTGTTTCCCCATTTTGTCTGCCTTTTTGTGTTTGTGTATTAGGTAGGTTTGCTGTGACTCCCAAGCTTGTTATGAGAGCTTTCTGATGAACGTAACTTGTGGGTCTCAATGGTACAATCTTCTAGATCACCTGAGCTAAGTGCTCTCAAAATGATTCTTGTGTGAGCTATGCGGCCTCTTCTGCTGTAGTTGAGTCTTGAATGCTGTTGTCCTGTTCATGGGTAAAGTTAATCCTCAGGCTTGTTGACTGTAAGGAGAGACCTTGTTCATTGTGTATGAGTCAATGTTCAAGGGTTACCCCCTGAGGCAGAGTTGTTCCCTGTTACGTTCCCCGCTGTTCGAATTACTCCAGGACACAGGACTTTTCGCAAGCGCTTTATTAGTTGGCCAAATGAACCTGCGCAGGGGCAGACCCTCCACCTACGAAGGGCGTGCCGCTGCTAAGGCACTAGGGTTTTTATACATAAGCGGAGCAAGCAAGCAGGATGCAAGGGCGAGAAGTGGCAGTTAGCGATAGGCTACTTTAGGCAGCTTCTTTTCTGCTGATTGGGTTCAAGGCTGTTACTGGGCCCCCCTCTTCTGTCTTTCTCTGGTCAGGATGTTTATCTGAGGCAAGGCTCAACCGTTGCCCTATGCCTCCTCCTCATTCTTGTCGACTCTGGCCCAGCTGCATGGGGGCTGCACCCTGATATGTTTTTCTTGGTATTAGTTCCTCCCTTATCCCCAGCTTTGACCCTGCTCTCACGGCTCCCTCATTCCCCTCAGAGTCTGGTGTCTATTGGAGTTTCCCTTTGGCTGTGCAGTTTGTGTGGCTAGTAAGGTCAAGCTTTGCTGTGGTTTGAAGCCCACAACTGGCTGTGTTGGTTTTGGGCCCTCTCGACTCTGGTGCAGGTCAATGTGTATAACCTCGGCTCTGGTGCAGGTCAATGTGTGTAACCTGCCTTGGGCTACCCATCTATAGCTACCATGTTATTCACTGCTTGTGGCTGTGCCTACTGGGCCTGGGTGTGTATTGAATAGGCCAGGCTGTGCACCAGAATTGGCTTTCTGAAGCTCTTAGTTGGGGGCAGATCTATAAAATCTATAAAATCCAAGGCTCCGCAAGGTCAGTGTCCACACGTTGACTATGCTGCTCCCCAACTCAGGTTGCCTGGACTTCCTCCAGAGTCTTGTGAAGAAAGGCAATAGAGTGGGACCAAGCAGGCCAAGGCCCACTGACCCTTCCACAGGGCTCAAGATCAAGTCAGGAGCACACTGCTGGTTGGTTCTCTACTCTGGGGCAGTGTGGTCAGGCACTTAACGGGGAGAATGTTGCCTCCACTCCAGAGCCATACAACTCAGTCTCTGCTATAGTCTCCAACTTTAGCTTCCCACAAGCAGCCTGCCACAGGTTCAGCTCCGGTGCAACCAGCTGTCCCCACTGCAGGAGCAAGCTCTGCAGGATGGGGCCACCAGGACTTGGGCACACAGGTCAAGTTGGTCTTCCTTTGGAGCTGCACCAGCTGGGCCCCTGGAGGGAGCTGAGTTGCACCCTTCCCCTTGGCTCTGTAGCCACACCTGCCTGAGCCATGGACAGGAAGCTCTGAGCGGTTTGCACCGAGGGTCCCAACTCTCAGTTGTGTCCCCTTCCCCCAGGAGAACAGAGCTCAGCAGGACAGGCCCAGAGGGATTTGAGAACCGGATCAAGGCAGCCCTCCATTGGGGGTGGTGCTTGCCTGTGGGAGGGAAGCAGGCTTCACTGCCTCCTCTTAGCTCCGAAGCTGCGATGCTGCTCCACGAGAGACCCGGACAAGGTCCCTTTGGGGATGGTACCTTCTTAATCTCTGTGTGCGCGGGGTGGAGTAGGGGGATTGGTCCCCATTCCAAAGCCACACAGTTCAGTGACCATCCGACAGTCTGTTTATAGTTTCTCCAGGAAAAGCATACACCTCAGGTCCTCGTAGGGCTCAGTGAGCAGTCCTTTCTGCTGGATTCGAGCTTGGCAGGGTGCTATCGCCAGTATTTGGAGGACCGGGTTACTGCACTCCCCCAGCTGGTGCTGTAAGAACGCGAGCATCTGACCCTGAGGTCTGGGTCTTGAGGCAACATCCCGCAGGACCCAGGTCTCAGTAGCTAACCCTCCAGATGTCTTTTCAGGGCCATGCCACCCAGATCTCTGCATGGCTTCTGTATGCCCTGAGTCACCTTCCCTGTGCCAGAGCCCTGGGTGAGTGCCCGAGAGTGAGCTCCTGTGCGTTGTCCCTTTAAGAGAGCACCTAGGGTTCTAGAAGACGCCCTCCTCTTCCCAGCAGAAAGAGTCCTGCTGATTTTGTAACAGATGCTATGTAGGCTCCTTTTCCTGGCCCCGGTGCCCTGGGTTGGGGATCCCAGCATGAGGTTGACCCCTCACTCTCCTCAGGTGGGCCTTTTACAGCTGAGATGTCCCTCTAGGTTCCTAGCTACCCACCTGGGTGTGGGGCCAGCCCTCTCCATGTCCCTTCCCTTCTTACTAGTCCTTGTGTAGCATCTTGGATATAATACTCCTGTTCAGCAGTCCTTCAGTTTGTCATTCAGGTTGATTGCTCTATAATTTAGCTATAAATCTGGTTTGGTGCCAGGAGGAGGTGTGTGTAGCTCCCACCTGCTCTGCGTCGCCATCTTGAATGCCTTAGCCAGCTCGCTTTAAACTTCACAGCAACTCCGTGAAGTGGCTGTTAGTGCCGAGAAATCCGAATCCGAGTCTCAGAGAATAATTTTCCCCTTCAGCTGTCCAAACCTTGTACCCTAAACTTCACAAACCCTATCCCCTAGATGACTAAGCCCTTAGACCCCATGTTTACTCCTTCCCTTCAACTTATACCCTAACTCACTCAAGCATTTTAAACCTAAAGCACAGTTACTGTCACTAGATGTTTTAGGTTATTTGCAAATTATGAGGGATATGGAGAAAGAGAGAATGCGAACCTGGGATTTACGCCTCTGAGTTGCAACCAGCCTCAGGGTAGCATATGTGAGACCTGAATTGCAACATCTGTGCATTTGGGGTACAAATACCCAAAACTAGTCTGATTAGAAAAAGCAAAGGGAAGTAAAAATTCACAGCATTTTCCATGATTGTCCTTTACTCATGGAGAGGGCACCCGGACTGTTCTTGTTTTCATGGGTATTTCTTTTTGTGGTTATTGGCTTTCCACTGGGAAACATTAAAGTCCTTTGAAGATTAAATTACCATGGACTGACGCCTTGTGGTAGGACTAGAATCTTACACTTTTTATTTCTAGTGAAATTAGAAAATGATCATTTACAAAAGCTTTAGGAAAAAAAATCTGTGTGTGTTTATAGTACAGACTGCAAATAATTACGACAAATTGTTAAATATATCTAAGCATTGTTGAATCTTTAAGACTATAACAGCTTTTAAATGGTCAAAAGAAGCAATATGTTTTCATTCTTTAATATTTGGTAGAACAAAGGTCATTCTTTTCTCAAAACTTATTTTACATATGAAAGGGGCAAGGATGTATCATTATATTAATAAAAATGGGCCAATTATGGCAAGCTGCACTTAAAACTGCTTTCCCCTTCAAATTAAAATGTTAAAAGTCAAGCCCAAAATATTTTTATTTTATAATTAGACTGATGATTTTATTCCTACACTTCTGAAATTGTTTTTTGTTCAGTGTTTCCTGGTGGTGAATAAATACAGTATATTTCAAAGTAAAATGATTGAAAATATGAGTTGTTTACTAGTTAGTTGTAGATATGATAAAGGCAACATAATATTGAATTAAAAAAGATATTAAAGAACTTCTACTGAGTTGTCACGAGTTAATATTACAGAAGAAATTTCTGCAGCTTTTGCATACAGATGACCGGTGATCTGGATATAAAGTAAAGAAAAAAAATTTTTTTGAGAAATACAAACCCGGTGCATCTGAAACTCTTCTGAGTCAGCCTCATAGCACATTCTTTTCAAAACCAGTATTACTTGTGGAAAACAGAGTTATGTTATTATAAGTGTTGAAAAGCAGATTGTTAGTTTGGGTATAACCCATAAAAACTAGAGGATTTTAAAATAAGAATTTAACTCTGAGTTACAGACAAATTTAGACCAGTCAGAATATTTTATAATAAACTAATTATGTCAAGAGAGCATATTAACACAAGAGTTCTTCAATGATATTTGGGGTCAAATACTAAACTGGTGATTTTGTATTAACATGTCATGGGGAAAATGTAATAATTTAGAGTCCATGAGTACTTTTACCTGAGCAATAAGCAACTTAATCTTAGAACTTGATTGGACTGCCATGTAAGAAGTAAATGGAATACAGTGGTATGAGGGAAGGAATTGTTACCAATCCAAAGTCCATGTGCCTGATGCTTCCAAAGGCCAAAACACAAAGTGTCAGAGTTTGGGGTAAGGAAAAGTTTGTTGATCAAGAAGGCAGCAACCAAGATGATGAGAGTCCTATTAATTCCTCAAATCCATCTGAAAAAGTAGAGTGAAGGCTTCTCTTATGTCAAGGAAGGGAAAATGGGAAGGACTATTTTTATGAAAACTCAAGCTCCAAGCAGAATTCCTCTAATAATTAGCATGTCTAAAGTAGGAGCTATTAGCCTGAAGGCCAGGGGAACAAGGCAGATTTGATCATGGTAGAGTCAGAGATACTGAGCATTTCACTTTGTTACAAAATAAAAATGATTCAACAATAGATAATCACAATGAGCAGTAGACAGTACATTGTAAGAAGATGACAAGAACTATATTTAGTTTTTCTCCTTTGGAGATCAAAGTAACTCCTAAGGGCACAGTAATCCAATAATGATCAACAGTGTTTTCAAGTCTACCTAACCCTGTGTAAGAACAATCAGACTTATTTTAAGAGGAGACAAAAATTACCTAAAGTTCATGGAGAAATATTTTGTCAAAATGAGTCTGCCTATGCTGGAAATTTTTACATGGGTTTCTGTTACTTTCATTACATTGTGAGCTTTTAGAGAGCAGAGATCCTGCTATTTTTATTTTTGTGTCTATTGTAACTTAACGATTGATGGAACAGATTCATGGTAAATGTTTGTGTAATGTAATTTTAGCCTTGAGTCTCAGTAAAGTTGTATAGAGCACATAAATATGGAGCCCATGAAAGTCTAGACATTATATATCCAAACTGTGGGCACACATCATTTTAAATTTGTTTTATAAGGAACATTCTTCTATCTACCTTTGTTTGTACACACACACACCCAGGGGAAGGCCCTAAGAGTTTATTTATTTTTTGTTCCACATATAACTGAGGTCATACAGTATTTTTATTTGTCTGTCTGACTTATTTCACTTAGCATAATGCCCTCAAGGTGCATCCATATTATTAAAAGTGGCAGAGTCTCCTTTTTTATAGCTGAATAATGTTCCATTAGACATGTACATCACTTTTTCTTTATTAATCCTTTACTGAATGCTTAGGTTGTTCCTGTATCTTGGCTATTGTAACTAATGATGCAATAAACATGGAGGTGCAGGTGTGTCTTTGAGATAATTTCATTTCCTTCAGAGATATACCCTGAAGTGGAATTGCTAGATGATATGATAGTTCTGTTTTTAAATTTCTTAGAAATTTGTATTTTGTATTCTGTAGTGGTTGTACCAGTTTACATTCCCACCAACTATGTATAAAGGTTCTCCTTTCTCCACATCTTTGAGCTGGTGTTTCTTACTACAGGTTTAATCTCTTTATCAGTTTTATTACAAAGTAACTTTTTGCAAGTCATGTAGAAGGTTGTTTGAAATGTGGATTTATATCCAGCTTAGATAATGACAAATATCACCTTATTATATTGAGATATTAGCCAATAATAATTTATGTGCCTGTATTTATAAGCATATTGGAGATGTATACATGGATAAGGTGTGTAATAAAAAATTGGAGAGATCTTTGGTAGGGAAAGGGGAACATAGAAGGGTTCATTATAGGAACCAGAAGACACGGATACTTCTGCACTCTCCTTAGCTTATACTTAGCCTTCTGTGCTAGATTGTAAACTCTTGGAGGCTTAGGAAGGAGCGTAGTACATAGTGAGGAGTTAATAAATACTTATCCAGTGAAAAATACCTTGAGGAGGATTTAAGGAGGAGCAAGTGGACGATAGAATCAAGTGCTACAAAAAGTAAGATAAGATAGGAAATAAAGAGTGTTGGACACAGCATTTGAAAGGACTTTGCTAACTGTATGAGAACAGTCATTGAGGGTGGAAGCCAGACTGAGTGCATCAAGGGAGAACTGGGGAAGGAGAGCGTGAGAGCCAGGACTACAGACTTTTGATAAGGTTGGATAAGAAGGGAAGGAGAGAGTTGAGGCAGCAGCTGCACAACAGTCTTTTAAGGGTGAGAGATCCGATTCTTCTTACAGGCTGAGAATAAGAGAACCCCAGAAAGAGAGACTGTAGATATATTAAGAGGAGTGATTGGTTGATGGAGTTTGGTGTTTGAGAATAGAGAACAGAGATGAAAATCAGAACATGATGGAAAGTTATCTTAAAGCAGAATCAGGGACACCTCTTTCTCAGGGGTAGGGAGAGGAAGGGGAAATGTGAGTTTAGACGTGGGGAGGGTTAAAGGACAATGAGTGAGCTTATGCCTGATGGGAGTTAAGACCAGTGGAAGGAGACAGAGGGTAGGGATTTTGAAACAGCAGAAATTGAGAACTTGTTCCCTGCCTTCCAAGTGTGTAACATTTATTGAAGTGAAATGGGGAGACAAGATATATGAATAACTGAGTTAACTGGGAGAAAATGCCAAGTACCTAGTAATAAGATAAGGGGACCTGGTGCCCAAAATTCACAGAAGCGATGGAGGAATGATTTGAGATTTAGTTGGTTGGGGAAGATATTATGGAGGAGTGAATGTTTTAATCTTGGCCTCAAAAGACTGCAAGATTTTTCACTGGGGAAAAGATAGGGAAAGGTTTTGTTTTTCTCTCCAAAGCAGAAATGGCATATATGGATTAAATTTTCCTTTGGTCTAGCAACATGCTTATGTCCAAGAATTAGCTTTATAAACTTGATGAGATTCCTTCCCTAGACCACTGCTTGTTTGGGCTAACCAGAGAATTCCTAACACAGTGTATTGGTGGTAATTACTTAGTGCTTCCTAAAGATTTCTCCTATGTGAGCTTCTTATGGAGTTAGCCTTGTTCACATCCCTAGCCCTGAGCAGAGAGCATGATTCACAGTAGCGAGATCTCAGAAAAATTTATTGGATTGAATTCTTCCACTCAGCCCTGGCTGCTGTCCTGTCCTTAGTTCTGTTTTTGTATCCGGTTAGCTTCCCTCAAAACCCTTATTTCTGTCTATACACCTCTATTAAAGCTCTTTTCCAATCACGTACTAGTCAGTCTTGCAACACTCCTATCTCTTCTATTGAGTGGCAGCTGCAGAATCCTTAAGGACACACCGTAAGCTTTACTGGGACAGAGTGTTTAGTTGGGATAATTCAACAAAAAAACCCCAACAGCTATATTTGTGAGCGACAGAGCAAGCTTTGTGCACTGTGTTCATCTGAGATTTTTTCAATCTCTTTTTTCAGTCGAGGAAACTTTGTCTCAATACTGAAGCGGGCCTTTGGAAAGCCAAACTGCACGGCTTCTGTGGAGCTTGTCCGTGATGGGACGCTGCACCACACAGCCACAAGGTGGCTCCAGAGACCTTTGCAGTAAAAATGAGCAGCCTCCCGGGCCTCTGGCGCGGCCGCTTTCCCCTTACATCGTTTTGTCTGACTTTCTCAAACTCACTGGAAAGAGAGAAAGATGACAGTCTTTGTGGTTGTGTTGCTATTGCAGTATTTGAGCATGTGGCGAGGTCTAAATAATTTTCACAAGGTTTAGAGTAAGCATCAGATTCTGTATGTTCAGACTCAGTTCTGTGTGTGTTCTGTCATCTATGTGTTTGCATATGTGTATGTTTGTGTATCTTTATATAATATCCCTTATTGCCTATATTTACATCGGTATCTAATATTTACTGAGTGCTTACCATTTCAACGATTTCACATACATTACCTGTTTTTATGCACTGAATGCAGGATTATATTATCTTATTTTTTAAAATTGAAATACAATGACATATCCGTTTCAGGCGTCCAACATAATGATTTAATAGTTGTATATATTGCAGAATGAAACCACAATAAGCATAGTTAACATGTGAGATGATATAAAATATCCTTATAAAACCCTCAAAAATATATACTTTATCATATACAGGAACAAAAAAATTTTGTGTGTGTGTTGAGAACCTTTAATATCCATTCTCTTAGAAACCTTCAAATATAAAATAATCACCATGCTGGGCACGACATCTCTATGACTTATCTGTTTTTTGTACCTTTTAACCCCTTTCACCCATTATGCCCACCTCCTGCCTCTGGCACCCACCGATCCGATCTCTGTATCTATGAGCTCAGCTTTTAACTTTTTTGCTTTTGGTTTTTGTTTTGTCTTTAGATTCCACATATAAGCGCGATCATACAGTATTTGTCTTTCTCTGTCTGGCTTATTTCCCTTAGCATAATGCCCTCAAGGTCCATCCGTGTTGTTGAAAATGGCAAGATTTCAATCTTTTTTGATGTCTGAATAATAGTTCACTGTATATATATTCCACATTTTCTTTATTCATCTGTTGGTGAACACAGATTGTTTCCATGTCTTGGCTATTGTAAATAATGCTTCAGTGAACATGGGGGTGCATATATCTTTCTGAATTAGTGTTTTCACTTTCTTCAGACAAGTATCCAGAAGTAGAATTGCTGGGTCCTATGGTAGTTATATTTTTAATTTTTTGAGGAATCTCCATATTGTTTCACATAGTGGCTGCACCAGTCTGCATTCCTACCAAGAGTGCACGAGGGTTCCCTTTTCTCCACATCCTCGCCAACACTTATTATTTCTTGTCTTTTTGATAACAGTCATTCTAATAGGTGTGAGGCGATATAAATTATTTTATTTAATCCTGATAAAAACCTTTAAAAATAGATACTTTTATCATTCTACAAGGGAGGAAATTGAGATTCAGAGAGGATAAGCAACCAGCTCAAGGACAGATATAAAGCCTTTTTGGTCTTTAGCACCGCAATATAATGCCTTTCATAGTTCTTTTAATTTTCACAACATCTTTGTGAGATTAAAATATATGTACAGAGAAATAAGAGCAGTTTAAAAATATAGGTTAGAGAATGAGTGAATAGGGTGTTTGTCTCTGGTTCCTGACCTATTGATTATAGTTTTTGTGAGTGTGGGAATCTTGCCCTCAATCAAGGTGCACATATCACACCCAAGCTCCCGTTGTCACTGAAGCACAACTGTGATCCATGCAGGTCACTGTAGGAAGCCTGCTCCCCCAAGCAGCTTTCATAGCCCCATTTGAACTTCAGGCGTTACTTAAGTGGTTTGCTTAAGTGATTTGCTTAAGTGCGTTTATGTCATGAGCTGACATAAAGGAGAATGAAATCTTGCCATTTTTGACAACATGGATGGATCCAGAGGGTACTATGCTAAATGAAATAAGTCAGGCAGAGAAAGACAAATACCACGTAATTTCACTTATGTGTGGAATCTAAAACAAAACAAAACAAATGAATAAACAAAACAAAAATAGACGTATAGCCCTGGTCAGCATGGCTCAATTGATTGGAGTGTTGTTCCATAACTGAAAGGTACCTGGTTCAATTCCTGGTTGGGGCACATGCCTGGGTTGAGGGCTCCATCCCCAGCTGGGGTGTGTACAAGAGGTAACTGATCGGTGTTTCTCTCTCACATCGTGTTTCTCTCTCTCTCTCTGTCCCTTCCCCACTCTCTTGAATGAGAATAAAATAAACTGCTAAAAAAACACCAGAAATAGTCTTATAGAGACCAAAAGAATGGTTACCAGAGGGAGGGGGTGGGAGTATGGGTGAAAAGAAGGAGACTATAGCCGATAATGTTGTGATAAGTTAGCACAGTGACAGATGATTACTAGAATTAGTGTGGTGATCACATTTTAAGGTATAAAAATGTCAAATCACTATATTGTACTCCTGAAACTAATATAACCAATATAATACTGTATACCAACTATACTTAAATTTTTAAAAAATCATGACCTGAGAGACACTGTGAGAAGATCACTCATATGAACCTTTTATCCTTGTACATGTGGCCAAGAGTTCATACAAGGTGTTTAATGATTGTGCTATTGTATACACTGGACTACAGCAGTCCTAGGTGGATGAAGGAAAACTATCCAAGTTTCAGGCTCATGGTCTAAAAAATGAGAAAATAATTTAATCTATTTACTAAGGTAGTTGTCAAGATTAAATCAGATAATGAATGTGAAATTCATGGCACATAGAAAGTGTTCAATAAACATTATTATTGGAGAGTAATGGATGGTAATGTTGAATGAAAGCAGGGAAGTGGCAGAGAAGGAAAAAAAGACAATGAAAAGGAAGGACAACCCTATATTCCAAGGGACTGAGAGGCACAGGAGAGGAAGTGCTCAGTTGCATCCACAGACTGAAAATGCTGTTAGTTCCTCAGCCCTGATTATAACCACCCACAAAGTCATAGAATTTCTGGCAGGAAACTTAGAGATCATCTACTTTTAACCATGTTACTTGAAAGAAAAATGAATTCTGGGACATAAGGTCAAGGTCAGCTAGCAGCAGCTCCATGGCTAGAGTCTAGGACTCTTGACTATTTCTGGTGTTCCCCCAACCCACACACTATTCACATTGCTTTATGTTAATCAAGATCTTTGCAAGCATGAGACTGGAGTAGCTTTTGTATTATATGATCTTACTTTAGAGCAATGAGTTGCTGAAATATAATGTCATATGGAATTGAGGGAGAACAAGGTATTATAACTTTAAATCAAAATGACAACTTAGGTGGAGACTTAGTTCTCCTTGGCATAGTATCCTCAAGTTCATGGTGCATTCAGTATGTTTCTTCTTAGAAAGGCTATATATAATGTGATTTTTTTCTCCGTTATGAGAGAATTATGGCTTCTTTTGTGTGTGACCTCTTCAAGATGCTTCCTATTATCTTTACTTATGATATAGCCTATAGGGACTTATTCCTCAGTAAGCTCCCAACTATGAATAGCACTAACTTGATTTTATGGGCTAATATATTTTCAATAGAGATATGCTTTCTGAGCCTTCCTTAGAGAAAAATCTTATGTAAGTATATCAGCATCTGTCTCTTATATACATGGCTACTGGACAAAGGGAAGAGGAGCAGCCCATTGAATGGTTCCTCAAGTTTTAGAGGCAACCCAAATGGAAGGATCATTGCCTTTAAATTACAGTCAAAAATTTCATTTGTAGTCCCAGACATAGAATACTCTATCATTTTCTTGGTTAATTTTTATATGTTGCTGATGAGATTTTTCATTTCACTGTTCAAATAAGTATCTTTTTAAAAAGATTGCTTTTTCCCTCCCACTCTCATAGATACTTATCAACATGGGTGAAGACAAAAATGAGAACTATGATAATGCTATTTTAAGACATTTATTGTGGCTTCCAATGACAAAGGTACATATTTAATGAATAAAGTATGGAAATTGTAGAACAGAAATAAGAAAATAAGAATGGATGGTAATTTCATCAACCAGTGGAGTTAACCTGTTGAGAATTTGGTGTTTGCCTTTCCAGAGAAAGAATAGTTAGATAGATATCTAACTGGTAGACATCAGTTATATAGATATTGTTACATGTCAATAGGATTACACTACACACTGCTGCTTTTTAGCCATATAATCATTACTCAATTTCTTGAAATATCAAAGCAATATCTTATTAAAAGGAAGTGTAGTTTAATGGGAAACAGTGTTGAGTGTAGAGAGCAGATATTGAGTGAATTCTTTCTTTTGAAACGCTTTTGACATGGGGTTCAGAGGTTTGAAAGTGTTTGGATGGATAAAAGCAAGAGCCAGGGTGTAAAGGAGGAGGAGGAAGAAAAATCCTAGCTTTTGTGATAAGTCAAAGATATTGTTTAAATGGAACTGAATGTGCTGATTCAGTTTTTATGGTTTATCCTATTGAAAAAGCTGTTTTCATAAATGGTGCTATTAAAAAACCCTCTAAGTTTTGCCAGATTTTGCCTCATCAAACAACGCTACATTAAACACCCTTGTACTGAAATTCTTACTCACTGACACATTTATTTCCATGTGATAGATATCCAAACATGAGATTGCTGGGTCTGAGGTAGTATAAAATTTAAATTAAATTGATAATGAAAGATTGCTTCTTAAAAACACTCTTAACAATTCCAATTTCTGTAAGCAATGCCTTCCCCTGACAGCCTCACCAATAGTAGGCTTTGCTAAACAAGAAAATTGCTGATCTGAGATCTAGCTATCTATCGATGTATACACACATATATATTCACAAAATGGCTACTTTAATTTACTTTTCTCTACTTGCAAGTTCAAGCGTATCTTCATAGATCACTTGTTATTACATTATTGAGTTTGTTAAGGTATCTTTTCCCAATATAACAATTTGTATTTATAAAGTCAAATAAATCTATTTTTTAAAAAAGTACTTATTTATAATTTTACATATAGTGTTCTAGATTTTTCCTATTTTTTTAATTGCTTAATTATATAGTTAAGTATTTAGTCCATTTGAATTAATTTTTATATATTGTGGGAGATAAGGATATAATTTTCTTTCGGATGAGTGGTCCTTTGTGCCAACCTATTTTTTCACTACAGAGTTTAAATATAACCTTTTCATAATCAAGTCCCCATACGTAGTGGGATCGATGTAGTGGGATCTATTTGGGTTTAGCTTTTTCATATTTTACTAACTAGTCATCCTTTACTATGCCAAGGACAAATTGATTAAAATATAATGGCTTAATAGCATGCTTTAACATCTGGTAAGGAAAATCCTCTCCCAGTCTCCTTTTACTCTATTTTACATTTAGCTTTGTCAAACTGTATATGCATACTCTTTAAAGTTATAATAGTTTTATAAGGCTTTTTTACCCCCTTCAAAAACCAGCTATTCTTGTTGGTTCCCCTGACCTCTTTCCCCCTGTCAGGGGCAATAATGAAATAATAATGAAATAATAAAATAATGAGATTCCTATTTTACTTAGAATTTTATATCGATACACTATTATGGTAGGTGAAGATTTAACTGTCTTTTGTTTCCCATTTCCACCACACATGGACCCTGTTGTTTTGGTTAGATGAATATTCACTGCATTATTCTAAGTCTATAAGTGTATTCACAGCTGAGGTCTTTAGCACACTATGATTGCTTTTTCTCCATATAACATACTTTCTCAGAAATTAATAGGGATCTGACTTTTGTTTGTTGATTGCTCAGTTTTTCATACACTTACTATTGATTCACTTCCAAAGTTGGTACCAGTCATCTAAATCTCCCACGATGTACTGATGCATCAGATATTCTGTTGACCTTGGAGGAAGCTAAATGTTTTCTGATTGCTTCAGTCTATGTGGTTGCCCCTATGCCTGATGTACAAACATTTTCTGGTGATTTCCCTTCACTGCCACCTGGAGATTCTTTATCACTTTCTCTCGCCTGTGTTTAATCTCCTCATTTCTGTATCCTAAGTTTTATTCTTTCTTGGTTAACTAATTTGTTGAATTTGAACATGCCCTTCAAAAGATTCCTGAAAAAGAGGGCATTAGAAATAAACTGACACTTTGCATAAAAGTCTTAATTTTACTCTCACGTTTGATTGATAGTTTGGCTGCACATAGAATTCTAGGTTGCATGTTATTTTTCCTTTAGAATTTTGAAAGCATTGCTCCATTGTTTTTTGGCTTTTGATATTACTTTGGTAAGTCCAAACTCATCCAAATTCTTTATATTTTGTATCTGATTTGCTTTTTCTCTGTAGAAACTTCTTGGTCTTAGATTACTCCTAATATTCTTAAATTTCATAATTATGTGACTTCTTGTGGGCCTATTTTTATCCAGTGTTTTAAGATGTTGTTGGACATTTGCAATATGGCAGCTTACCATAAGGCCTGAAAACTGTCCTCAGCTTGCCTAAACTTCAGTTAGACCTTTTCTCCGGAACCCTGAATCTTTTTTTTTTTTCAGAGCATTTCCTTTAGAAAACTTGCAATTGTAAATTCTTTTAATGATGCTTTGAAATGTAAATCTTTGTATTTTTTTAAAACCTCCTGCCAGTTTTACATCCCTAGATTGTCTTTATCAAGAACTTGGGAACCATACCTTGAAATGTGATCATTAAGAAAGATGGTATTCCCCTCTCCCATTCTCTGTGGGAGAGCTGGAGCCTAACTTTGGTGGGCAGTTTGCTCTAAATTATAAAATTACCCCCTGTCATAAAGATACAAGAAAATTTACTTTTCCTTTGGGTAAGGCCAATTAGAAAACACAAGTGGCCAAAACTTCTCCCACCCATTGTTTCAGTGGAGCTGAGCTAGACTTAGTGTTGGCCTCACTCCCCTATTGCAGTACCTGAATAATATCTTCTTTGCCTGTTTAACTTTGGTACATTTTTACTTTGGCAGAGCTTGTATCCTTTCATTCTGAAAAATTTTCTCAACCCTTACTTGACGGTCCCCCCCTCACTCTTTTCTTTGTTGTCCTTTCATGGTCCTACAAGGACCCAGGATTTTTGTTGTTTGTGGGTTTTATCTTGTGACTCTGCCATTGTTGAGGGCCTTGGAATCCTCTGGATTTCTTAATCTGACTAGTAAATAACGACAGAGAGGGAGGATTACCTTGGGAGACTTTCTGGGCCAGGCCTTGAACTGGTACACATTATTACATTCATATCTTACTGGCCGAACTCAGTTATATATGGCCGCATCTAAATCTAACGAAAGCTGGGAAAATAATAGCCTAGCATATGCCCAGGAGGAAGAAAACAAGGGCAGAAAGTTTTTATGAACATAAAGAGACTTCTGTGATTGTTTGTTCTGCTGGCCACTTAGGATTTGTTTTATATTTCTCTTACATGTAAAACATTTTACCACTCCCCCTCACCCCTCCGCAAGGCAGACAACCCATCCGGTCACTGCATCCAGTTCCAAGTTTGGGATTCCTGGGTGATATGCTGTGCCTCTGTGAGGGCTGGAAGTGACTCCTGTGGACCATTGACATATGAACAAGGAAGAAAATTTATATCCTCTTCCTACTATGGTGTATCAGGGACAGGATAAACACAAAGACTCTAATCAGAGAAGAAAAGGATGGGAGACACACAGCAATCTGTGGTGCATAGATTCTGAAATTCTGTTAAGCAAGCATTATAAGGGCTTCTTCCTAACCTGGAGGTGGGAGAAATTCTTTGCTTGGCACTGGTTCTGATTTTGTAGAGAAATTTCCTTGATCACTGTTTCCTCATGGTCCCTAACTCTCCTTCTGGAAAATTCTTCCTCATCCATAACCCTTATGCTTACATCAGACATAGACTTTGGTGAGTATGCCTTCTTTGCCATCGTCCCTTCTTTCCTGAGCGTTGTATTAAGACTGTTCCAAACCAAGGTTTTTAAAACCAGCCTCATGACTTCTTTGTCATTTCCCCCAAAATTTTGATAGTTTTTAATCTGTTACTTTTAATAAGTTTCTTATGTTGGTTACCACTTGCATAGCTTTTCCCTAAATATAATTCTTAGGCTTTCCCTGGCTGGGATCTCTCCCCAGGCACAGCTGTGCGAAGGAATGTGGTTCTCTAGGATCTGAGCCCTGGTTGCTATAGACTCCGCCCCACTTCTCTAGCTTTACCTGATCCCCAGTGGTCTATTCCGGCAGATTCTCTCTGTGGTGCCCAGGAGTTGAGACCCAAGTGGGCCCCCTGAGAAGCTCCTGCACTGCTGGGGCAACTGGATATCTCCTTGGGCTCTTTTTTTTTCTTTCCCACTGAGAACCTGTAGGTTCAGAGGGGCCCCCTCACTGTGGTGCTCTGCCAGCCTTGAGGAGGGGCAATGTGGTTGCAGCTAAACCAATTACCTTACACTTCCACTGTGACCCTTCTCCTTCTCGGTAGCCCAGTGGTACGCCCCAGCCTCACCCCATGTTCTGGGAATCGCACAATGATGTCTTGTCTATGGATTGTTGGTAGTTGGTCTTCTTGTGAGGTGGATTGAGGTGGGAACAACCAATCTCACTATCTTAATGTTGTCACCTCCCATGACTCTTTCTTAAATGGACTTTAAACTGATCTGCTTTAATCTAGTCTCCCGTTCAACTCTTCCTCCTAGAGAAACATGTTATCACCAATTCTGATCTTTTGCAGATTTTACAGTGTAAATTGACTTGTTCTTGGCTTTCTTTAACACTAATAGGGCTTTGTTGTCTCAGGTCTGATACATAATTTACAAAACATACATCTGCTTTTCACTTTCCAGAATTTTGTGTCTGTTATGCACTCTTCCATTATTTCTGTCATTCTGGGTTTGTAACTTACAATAAATTCCCTGTACATTCATTTTAGTAAGACTTTAGGGAAGAGCAGGAGTAAATGGATGTGTTTAACCCTCCATCTTTTTTCCCATTCATAGTTTTCTTTTTTAAATTTTCTTGGATACCGCTTTCCATCTTTAGAGTGAA